>NC_080044.1:39424860-39565404 GCF_012489685.1 Lotus japonicus
CAAACAACTTGGAAGTGAATTGGGTTTCGTTTCGTGCTGCTTTTCTAGAGAAGTATTTTCCAGATAGTGCTCGGGACGAGCGTGAGTCGCAATTCCTGACACTTCGTCAGGGTAGCATGTCCATCCCGGAATATGCTGCCAAGCTGGAATCGTTGGCCAAGCACTTTCGATTCTTCCGCAATGGGGTCGATGAACCCTACATGTGCAAGCGCTTTGTGAATGGGCTGAGGCCCGATATTGAAGACTCGGTGAAACCGTTGGGAATCACTCGTTTTCAAACTTTGGTTGAGAAAGCCACTGAGGTGGAGATAATGAAGAACAGGAGACTTAACCGTGTTGGAACAGGAGGGCCGATGAGGTCGGGCTCTCAAAATTTTCAAGGCAGAGGGAGATTTCAGAGCAGGAGGCCGTATCAACGTCCTGCAGGTAGAGGAATTGCTTCAGGATCTTATAGGCCCATGGTGGGTACTGTTGGAGGTTCTGGAGGTCAGACTGTGAACAGGGAGATGACCTGTTACAGATGTGGGCAGCCTGGGCACTATGCCAATGCTTGTACTGACATGAGGCCCAAATGCTTTAACTGTAACAAGTTGGGGCATACTGCTGCTCAATGCAGAGCACCCAAGACAGAACCAGCTGTTAACACTGCTCGTGGGAAGCGTCCTGCTGCCAAGGCAAGAGTCTACACCATGGATGGTGAAGAAGCTGAAGGGGTTGATGGTCTGATCAGGGGAGACTGCGAGATTGACGGTAATCTCCTAACTGTACTTTTCGATTCCGGAGCAACGCACTCTTTTATCTCTAGGGAATGTGCTGCTAGATTAAAACTTCCCGTTACTACTTTGAGTTTCGATCTTATAGTTACCACACCTGCCAAAACTCTGCTTGCCAATACTGCATGCATGTATTGCCCAGTAACCTATAGGGATAAAGTTTACCATGCTAACCTAGTGTGCCTAACTCTCAAGAACCTAGATGTTATCCTAGGGATGGACTGGTTGTCCCACTATCATTGTCTTCTGGACTGCAGCCGAAAGAGAGTGGTATTTCCCGACTCGGATCTTTCCGAGTATTTATTCGCCAATCAGATCAGCGTCTCTCTGAATGAAGGATCTCAAGAGTATTCAGTTTTGTTAAATTTGGAGAGCAAAGGGAATCCGAAAGTGAGTAATATTCTAGTTGTGAGAGACTTCGCGGATGTTTTTCCTGGCGATGTACCTGGTTTGCCGCCTGTACGCGACATTGAATTTGCTATTGACATCGTACCGGGAACAGGACCGATTTCGATTGCACCATATCGGATGGCACCTGCGGAATTGGTGGAGTTGAAGTCTCAACTTGAGGATCTTCTGTCGAAGGGATTCATCCGACCAAGCGTTTCACCTTGGGGAGCACCCGTCTTATTGGTGAAAAAGAAGGATGGGAAATCTAGACTTTGTGTCGACTATCGACAACTGAACAAAGTGACCGTCAAGAATAGGTATCCGCTACCTAGAATTGATGATTTGATGGATCAACTACGAGGAGCTGCGATATTCTCAAAGATAGACCTGAAGTCGGGTTACCATCAGATCAGAGTAAAGACTGAGGATATCCAGAAGACGGCATTCCGGACTCGTTATGGACACTATGAGTATCTAGTGATGCCATTTGGGGTGACAAACGCACCTGCTATCTTCATGGATTACATGAACAGGACATTCCATCCGTTCTTGGATCGATTCGTCGTGGTGTTTATCGACGACATTCTGATCTACTCAAAGAACGCTGAAGATCATGAAGGGCACTTGCGTCAGGTTTTACAAGTGTTGAGAGAGACAAAGCTGTACGCCAACCCTTCTAAGTGTGAATTTTGGCTCGAAGAGGTAAAATTCTTGGGCCATGTGATCTCTAAAGAAGGTATAGCTGTGGATCCAGCAAAGGTAGAGACGGTGTTGTCATGGGAACGGCCAAAGACCGTGACTGAGATCAGGAGTTTTGTCGGTTTGGCGGGATACTATCGTCGCTTCATTGAGAATTTCGCCAAGATCGTTGGACCCTTGACTCAACTTACGAGAAAGGATCAACCTTTTGCATGGACCGAAGCGTGCGAAACTAGCTTTCAGACAATGAAGGAACGTTTGACGACGTCACCTGTACTCGTCTTACCGCAACCAGAGGAACCGTATGAAGTGTACTGTGATGCTTCGCATCAAGGTTTGGGATGTGTGCTGATGCAGCATCGGAAGGTGGTGGCTTATGCTTCACGACAACTGAAGACTCATGAGAAGAACTATCCGACTCATGACTTAGAACTTGCTGCCATTGTGTTTTCGTTGAAGATCTGGAGACATCACTTATATGGATGCAATTTCACCGTATTTAGTGATCACAAGAGCTTGAAGTACTTGTTCGACCAGAAGGAGTTGAACATGAGACAACGACGTTGGATGGAGTTTCTCAAGGATTACGATTTTACCTTACATTACCATCCTGGAAAAGCTAATGTTGTTGCTGATGCATTGAGCAGGAAGATGCATATCTCGTCAATGATGGTGAAGGAGCTGCAACTGCTGGAACAATTCCGAGATTTGAGTTTGGACGTAAGAGTATCCGAGGGAGAACTGAGGTTCGGGATGATCAGGATTACCAATGGATTGATGGAAGAAATCTGAGACCAACAGTTACAAGATGAATTTTTACTCGGAAAAAGGAATTTGGTAATTCAGGGTAAGGACCCAGAATTCAAGGTAGGAAGTGACAATATCCTACGGTGTAAGGGTAGAGTTTGCGTACCTAACAACCCTGACTTAAGGAGGTTGATAATGGACGAAGGTCACAAAAGTAAGTTGAGCATTCACCCTGGAATGAAAAAGATGCATCAGGACTTGAAGGTGAATTTTTGGTGGCCAGGAATGAAAAGACAAGTGGCAGAATATGTAGCTGCATGTTTAACCTGTCAAAAGGCGAAGGTGGAACATCAGAAATCTGCGGGTATGCTACAAAGCTTGGATGTACCTCAATGGAAATGGGATAGCATATCGATGGATTTTGTCGTGGCATTACCAAGAACTCAAAAAGGATATGATTCGATTTGGGTAGTCGTGGATCGATTGACTAAGTCGGCTCATTTCATACCTGTGAGAACTACGTACAACGTGGATAAGCTATCAGAGATTTATATAGCTGAGATTGTGCGACTTCATGGAGTGCCAACAAGTATCGTTTTCGATAGAGACCCGAAGTTTACTTCACATTTGTGGGGAGCTCTTCATGAGGCTTTGGGAACGAGGCTGAGATTAAGTTCTGCTTATCATCCACAGACTGATGGGCAAACTGAGAGAACTATCCAATCATTGGAGGATTTGCTACGAGCTTGCGTGTTAGACAACAAGGGCAGTTGGGATACCCTATTGCCACTGATTGAATTCACATATAACAACAGTTTTCATACGACCATAGGTATGGCACCGTATGAGGCATTGTATGGCCGCAAGTGTAGAACACCTTTATGTTGGTATCAAGATGGAGAGAATTTGTTAGTAGGACCGGAACTTCTGCAACAGACAACTGAGAAGATTAAACAGATCAGAGAGAAGATGAAGGCTTCTCAGAGTAGACAGAAGAGCTATGCAGATCAAAGGCGCAGAACCCTGGAATTCGAAGAAGGAGATCATGTGTTTCTGCGAGTTACCCAGACTACAGGAGTTGGTCGAGCAATCAAGTCAAGAAAGCTGACGCCAAAGTTCATTGGACCTTATCAGATTACTCGTCGTGTAGGACCGGTAGCTTATCAGATCGCACTACCGCCTTTTCTATCAAACGTTCACGATGTATTCCATGTGTCACAACTGCGGAAGTATATTGCTGATCCGACGCACGTCATCGAGCTGGATGACATTGAGTTGAAGGATAACTTGTCTTTCGAGACACCGCCAATCAGCATTGGTGACACAAGGATAAAGCAGTTGAGGGGAAAAGAGATCGAGTTAGTGAAGGTTATTTGGAACAAGGACACCGGCGATGCGACGTGGGAGCTGAAGGAAAAGATCAAGGAACAGTATCCAGAACTTTTTACTGACCCTTAAGTTTCGAGGTCGAAACTTTCTTTTTGGAGGGTAGTAATGTAAGGCCCAAGTTTTAACGCTTTGGATAAGTGAATAAAATAAAAGAGTTATTTGATTAAGATAAATTTGGGAAGGAAAAAGGTTCAGGAAAAGTCCAAGAATTTATCGAAAAACCGATAAGAGTTATAGCACGACTAACATACGCTTAATCCTAGGTCAAAGGTATTAGTGAATAGTTAATTTACGCTTTAGGACACGATGGAAACTAATTCCAAAAATCCTCAGAGAAATGTTAGAACTTCTCTTTTCCGTCCTTAAACAATCATTTCGATGCGAAATCCTGGAAAGTACGAACGTCAAATTCCAATTCTCGGAAGTTTGCCGAAACGGAATCCCTGATAGTTCGAGAAAACCTAAGATCGACAGACGATGAAGACTTTTTCTATTCGGAGCTGCAAAAGAAGATTCCACCCGCGTTCTCCTATTTCTCTCATCATTCCTAATCTTTCTTCAGAAGGAAGTTTTCTCATCCGACGATCACTGCAAAAAGTAGTTTTTCGGGATAATCCGACTTACACCGACTTATGCCGATTTTGGATCTTTTGGTTTAATTCCAAGAATCCTGTTTTGAGTTCTGGAATTCTGTCGCCAGAACCTATCTTAGAATGCGCAGAGGAACGCGCAGGAAAAATCGGAATCGCAAAAAAAATCTTTTTTCCGCTTTTTCCAAAACCTATAAATAGCTTGAAAATTAGATTTTTGCAAAAAAATACCCATTTCCCCTCCCCAAACCCGCGAGCACCTAGAGAGAGAGAGAGATCCGGATCTTCGTCGTTTCTTGCCCGTTTGCTTCACCGATCGTCACTAATCGAAGACCTCGAGGTAGGTAAACTATACTCTCCTTCGAATCGTCGTTTCTGTCCACTTCTCCTACGACTTTCTGAGTTCAAAATTTTGAGGTTTTTGAAAAACTGTTCAAATACGCTGATTTCAGTGTCTAAACTTCTTCCCTGCATGCTCCTGAGCGTGTTCTGCGGATTAGATTTTGTCGAATGTCGACGAAATGCCGCCGGGATCAATTTCTACCTTAAATACCCATTTTTCGGCAAAGTCGCAACCTTTACGCTCTAATCTATCGACTTGGCTTAGTGCTAGTAGGATTTGTCGTCATAAACGTCGTTGTGGACGTCCCCATCCAATTTGTTTTTCAAAAATCCAATTTTGAAATTTTGAGCTAAAAATAATGACCAAACTACCCCTATATCAGTTTTCGATCCGAAAATTTTTCCGAGCCTAGAACCGTCTTAGTTACGGCTTATGTTAACCTAGGAACCAAGTTTGATCGAAGAAAAATCGACCCTCCCAATTAAAGGAAGTGGCCGAGAGCTATATCAAGGGGGGGAGAATCCGATTTTTCGAAAACTTGTCTTAACGCGTTAGATTGTCGTACCACGGAGGTAGTAGTGTACCGTGTAACCCTAGGACTCTTTGACTGCTGAGTTTCTGACTCTTGGTGTTGATTTCTGTGATTTTTGCTTAAGGTTCGTTTGAGGAGATTCCCAGAGATCAAGGAGAAGAGCTTGAAGAACATTTTGAGGAAGAAGCTGGAAGACCCACCGGTGAGGGCTACTCTCTGAATTACTAGATAATGCTTTAGGTGTCGACAAGTTCGACTTGATTTATGTGTTATGCACTTAATTGCTAAATGTCTGAATTGTTCTCTGAGGCTTCGGCCGACCTTGTTGAGTAATTGATGCCATGATATTGTGTGCTAAATGATTCACATGCTATGTGCTACATGGTTAACTTAGGATGTGTTGGAATATGCTGTTTATGCTTTTGACTGAGCTGTTTTATTTATGCTATTCCACTTGTACCTGAGATTCTGAAGAGTGAGGTTTACGGGCAGGTCATGCCAAATTTTTATGAGATTTTGAGAGAGTTTTAAAAGGACGAACGGAGTTCGGACCTTGTCATGCTCCAATGGATCGAGACCTTCTCAGGGAATTACTTGGGATTATGGGAACTTTGAAACTCATAGGGAATACGATAAGACTAAAAAGGAGCTATTTTTACAAAGAAAATTCATAAGATATTAAACAACCTCTAAACCTTTAAATAAAGATAACAATCTCGGATGCAAGCTTTGGATTGAAGTTTAGTTTTGGAGAACGAGAAGTGTCGTCGGATCCAAGTGTTGAGAAGATTGCGAGTTCTGGGTATGTTGATACTCATTCGCTCTGGGAGCAGTTTGTTTAGCCATCCAAGGGATGAGCCGAGAAGCTTCACGGAGGTGTGAGACCTTGTGAATGCGTGATACTCCACTGAGGCGTGAAACCTTGTGGAAAGCATGGATCTTCACTGAGGCGTGAGACCTCGTGAACAGCATGAAACTTCATTGAAGCGTGAGACTTCGTGCAAGTGTGTAAATCCACTGAGGCGTGAGACCTTGTGAAAGCATAAAACTTCACTGAAGCGTGAGACTTTGTGAATGTGTGAGACTCCACAGAAGCGTGAGACTTCGTGAGAGCATTGATGACTCGAAGAGTTGTCGTGAGTGGTTGCACTCTTTTGTTTATGATTAATTGTATTTTGTCGCAGAATCGACATTTACCTTAGGGTATTCTTTTAGAGACTTTAAGTTATCTAGAACACGTGGCGACGTGTCGGGTGAGGTCGGAGACGTTGTTTGGCTAATCACTTGCATTCATGCACTCATTTTGAGGTTAATACACGACGTGATACCGGACCTCGGTGGATTCCAAAATGGTCATAAGACCCGGATTTCCATATTTAGGACACTACGGTGGTCCTCAGTAGCAGACGGAATGGCAGACCTACGGGTTCACTGCTGATCTGACTACTTTTGTGTGGTGTAAGAGACGCCCGAGCGGAATGGTCCCACTTTGGCCGGTGTTAGGGCTGACTCGATGGTGTCCATCCTTCTTCCGGAATGCATTTTGTTACCCAGCATTGCATTTCATGCAACATACATGCTGACTTAGTTGCTGAGTGTGATTGGTAACTGTTTATCCTATTTTTGAGGCATGCTACTTGTTTTTATGGTTCTTTATATTCATTGTGATACATGCAACCCTAGGAAGCTATCCCAAAACTTATAAGCCTGAGAGGCAAGTATTTATTATCCTATAATTATATCTGGTTTTATTAATTATATAATTCTTTGGAGTTGACCCTCGCGTCTGCTGTGTGTGTTTGGGCGGACTACGCCATTTGTCAGATGAGTATGGGGGATTGGTTTACCATGGTCAGCCCCTCGGGGGGGACCAGGTACGAGATGCTTGATCAAGACGACCCAGGTGCATGGGTGGTCGATCCCGAGGGCCACCGTGCGACCTACACCGGTCGGGTCATGGAGGACCGTGTCGACCGATTCGGACGCTTGACGGAGGGGGTGATGAGGAGGCACATAGTGAGCTTCAACCTGCCTCCAGGTGTACACTGTGGACCCGGCTTGGGAGGACCTCCACCGCCACCATCCCCTTCGGATGATGAGGACCCCTCTGAGGAGGTGCCAGTAGGTGGGGCTTCGACGGAGTCTAGTCCGTCTACTGCTGCTGCTGTCGTCGCGGATCTCGTTCCGGGCCCCGAGCCCGAGAGGCCAGTGCAGGAGCGCATTAGGGTGGACAGAGAGGGCAGTGTTGAGTATGTCGACTTAGTCGTCCTGGATGCAGATTCGGATGACGACCGCGCTAGCATGTAGGATCGAGTGCTAGTGTGGGCTCCTCGGGTAGGGATTAGTGTAGGAGTAGTGTCGATGCTCTGACCGTCATGCTTCAGTTTTGGGGACAGGGTAGTTTCCTACCGGTAGCTTTTTGTGTGGTTTCCTATGGAGATCACAGAGAGCTGGTTGGATTTAGGGGGTCTTTTCTTAGGCCGCTGGGCCAACTTGTTCTCAGATTTTGAGGTTTAGTGTTGCGGACACAGTATTTTTACCTTGGACTGTACATATTGCCTTCGGGCGTTACTCTCTTTCTGTCACCCGTCACTGGAGGTTACTCGTGACGTGGTTGTATTTAGCGAGGCATGTATATATAGTTGTATAGTAGTTTCTTTTATCTTTTGTTGGAAAGTTTATTGCTTTCTGTCTTTAGTTATATTGTCGAAAAAAAAATAATTCACGTTTTTTCCGCTTAAGTATTTCTTTTGGTTACTAAAGTGACGCCACCGAAATTGGGGTGTTACAATTGTCATTTGCATCTCATGCAGCATGCATACTGACTTAGTTGCTGAGTTTGTCTGATACTTGCTAATTCTATTTGATGCATGTTAACTGTGATTTACTATTGTTTACATTCATTATGAAATATGCAATCCTAGGATGTTATCCCTAGCTATAAGCCTAAGTGGCTAATCTCTTATCTGTACCTATTGGTGTTATTATTTACGTAATTCTTTGGAGTTGACCCTCGCGTCTTCTGTGTGTGTTTTGGCGGACTACGCCCATTGCCAGATGTCTTTAGCGGATTGGTTCACGATGGTCCACCCTTCGGGGGGGACTAGATACGAGATGATAGACCAGGATGACCCCGGCGCGTGGGTGGTAGACCCCGCTAGCCATCGCGCGACGTACTCGGGGAGGATCATGGAGGATAGGGTAGACAGAGTAGGACACTTGATGGAAGGAGTACTGAGGAGGAGCACTGTCAGCTTCAACTTGCCGCCAGGAGTGCATTGCGGACCAGGAGTGGGAGCACCACCGCCACCGTCGTCTTCGGATGATGAGGACCCCTCCGAGGAGGAGCCTGTGGGAGTGCATTCATCAGAGTCCAGCACACCCACCGTTGCTACCATTGATGATCATGGTTCGGGCCCAAAGCCCGTGAGTCCAGTACCGGAGCGCATTGCGGTTGCGAGGGGAGGACGGATAGTGTTTGTAGACTTGGTCGTTCTGGATTCAGATTCAGACGACGATCATGCTAGCATGTAGGTTTTAGTGCTGGTGTGAGCTCCTCGAGATAGGATTAGTGTAGGAGTAGAGTCTTAGCTCTGAACATCTTTTGTTTCTTTGGGGACAGGGTAGTTTCCCGCCTATAGCTTTTTGTGTGGTTTCTTTACGGGAATCACAGAGAGTTGGTTGGACTTAGGAGGTCTTCATTTAGGCCGATTGGGCCAACTTCTTCTCATTTTGAGGGTTTGTGTTGCGGACACTTTACCTTTTATTTTGTCTGTACATATTGCCTACGGGCGTTACACTTTTCTTTCCGTCACTGGAGGTTACTCGTGACGAGGTTGCTACTTACAGCGGGGGCTGTATTTTATATTGTATATTAGCTCTGTTTATCTTTTATTGTTGAGTTTCATTTCTTTCAGTTATTATTTCATTATAAAAAAAAATATTCACGTTTTTCCGCATTAGTTTCTTTTTGGTTACTAAAGTGACGCCGCCGAAATCGGGGTGTTACATTTATTAGTTCAACCGTAATTGAACCGTTGTCTAACCGGTTTAGTCGCTATAAATAAAATAATATTATTCTAAAATAAATTTTTGAGATATGAATACTATATCTATAATTTAAAACTCAAAAGTTTACAAGAAAATAATCATAACTGAATTATCTTTCAAAAACCAAACACAACCAATTGTTATCGACCCAAAAAAATTTCCCATTATATAACCTTTGTTTGTTAAAAAATATATATCTTAACAACCTAAAATGCATAAAGATCTAATAAACAAATAAATATAAAAGTTTGGTAACCGTGTGAAAAAAATGAAAGAATGTGGACAAGAGTTAGAAAAATGGGACAAAGAGTAATAGTTCAGAAAGCCCAATTTAAACAACTAAAGCCCAATAGAAAGTAGAAATTAGAAAACCTATTATACACTTGTCAGTTCTCTCCCAATGCTTTAAGCAGTCGGTGCTGCTGTTAAAAGACAGGAAATTAGCAAGATGAAAATCAAGCATTTGGATTCAACATAGATGAAGGCTTGAGTTATTTAGCCACCTGAATAGCTTATGTGCGACTCTTTGATGTTTCATGTGTGTTATTACTGCTCAATTCTTCTGTTCGTGGCCTGTGTTCTCACTTCTCTGTACTTACTGGGTGATGCCACTGTAAGTATAATTTTTATATTTCCAAAAAAAAGTACATGTTTTGTAGTAAGTTGGATATGAACTATGTTATGATTTAATTGTTATTACTTGCTAACTAAATTTGTACCTGGTTACAATAGCAGATATTGTACTTTATTTCTTTGGAGTTGGTTTGATCAATTTTGAAATCAAAGACTGTTTGACACTCTTTATTTCTGATGTCATGTAAAAGATTTTGACATAAAAGACTGTTTGAGTATTGAGCTATGAGTTAGATTTTAAGAATGGTTATATTAGATTGGTTTTAGATACATCATTTTCACATTGTCACTGTTTGTGTGCATTCTGCAACTTTATGTACTTTCTGTTCTGAAATTTTCACTGATTCTCTTCATTCTTGACCTTTTTTTGTACTTTCAATTGTAAACTCTAAATCCCAAAGTCTGACACTGAAATCTTTTTTGACATCATTTTAACCTTTTCACTGTTTGTGTTATTCTGCAACTTTAATGTACTTTCTGTTATGAAATTTTCACTCAAATCTTTTTGTTAGTTTGAGGCAATCTTTATTGAAAATATCACATCTATTATGTCTTTGCTTACTTCATTGATTTCACTGATTGTGTCCAATCTGCAATTTTAATGTACTTTTTGCTCTGAAAATTTCACTAATTCTGTTCATTCTTTACTGTTTCTGTCCACTCAATTTTAAAATCTAAAGCCCAAAGTCTGACATTGAAATCTCTGTTATTAATCTCAGTGAAGTTTTTTTTGATATACAAATTAAGTCTAAATCCTAAAGTCTGACACTGAAATCTTTTTGTTAGTTTGAGTCAATCTTTATTGGAAATATCACATCCATTCTGTCTTTACTTACTTCATTGATTTCACTGATTGTGTTCAATCTGCAGTTTTAATGTACCTTTTCCTCTAAAAATTTCACTTATCCATTCTGACTCTACTTGCTTCATTGATTGAACTATGACAGCATGTGTTGTCCTTGACACTAAAGCATTTAAAAATTAATTATTTCCTATTATAAATACAACTATGCAATGTGCAAGATGCAAGTCTAGATTGTGAGACCACCAAAGACTCTTTCTGATTGTTTCTTGGTTCATATTTTCCCTTGAGTTTGTTACTTCTCTCTTGAAGTATGGATAACAATAGGAATAGCAATATCGTGAACAATTTGGTGGATGTGGTCGAGTTTGATAATGTTATGGATATTAATCTTGACAAATCGTCTTGGAATTTGAAGGTTCGCATTATTTCAATGTGGAACACTCCTGCTCGATATCTTCCAACTGTTCAATCCTGCACAGAAGTGATTTTGCTGGACAAGGAGGTTTTCATCTTTTCCTTTACTGTATAATTTATGATTTATGATGTCTTCAATTTCTGGCTTATGCTTACATATATGCTTATGTATTTGGCTGATTTATCTGCATTTCCTTTTATTGAGCAGAATAATTTAGCATTTGTTTTACTTATATAGGGTTCTAAGATTCAAGCTTTTGTGTGTAAAGATCATAGGCTCAGGGGAGAAATATTTACTGGGTTTGTTTACAAGATATCGTTGTTTAAGGTGATTCCTAATACTCGTGAGCTTCGCTGCACAAGTCATGGCTATCGACTTGTATTTAGTACACGTACCATCCTCACTCTGTATGGAGATACATCCATCCCTCGCGAGGGTTGGAGTTTCTTCGATACGGGATACATAGAAAGATGCAGGGGAATCTTTTCACACTTATCAGGTATATGTATCTAAACTTGTGGTTCTTTTATTGTTTTTATGTTTTTATGATGACATAGCAGAAATGACTTGTCATTTTTGTAACTTAGTCTATTTACCATTGTTTGTCTTTCTATTATTTTTATAACTTAGTCTCCTTAGCGTTGTTTG
The DNA here is from genome assembly GCF_012489685.1 of Lotus japonicus. Classification (NCBI taxonomy): domain Eukaryota; kingdom Viridiplantae; phylum Streptophyta; class Magnoliopsida; order Fabales; family Fabaceae; genus Lotus; species Lotus japonicus. The sequence continues at coordinate 39,436,875 of NC_080044.1, forward strand.
TCTTTCTATTATTTCGTTACTTAGTATCCCTAGCTCTCTTTGTCTATCTTTTTTATGAACACTACTGAACCTTATTTGATTATTTTTAGATTTCATTGGGGTGGTATCATCTGTATCAGCTGTAAGGCGTTTTGTCACGGAAGGAATGACAACCAAAATGATGATTGTGGAACTTAGAGATTCTGTGTACTTTCATACTCTGATCGTTATTTCTATTTGCTGGAGTTTTAGTGTTCTGAATTTTGTTTTGTTGTTCTACATTGTTTAAATTTCTTTGTATGTGTATAAATTAGGGGTATTATGCGTTGTTTCTTATATCGAGAACTTGCTGAGTTGCTGATGCTCAATCTCTGCTCTAATTGGACTAAGAGGCCTGTGTTGATTCTTCAGTTTATTCAAGTTAGAAATGTTAATGGTAATTTCCTCATTTGTTAAACCTGTTTTAAATCCTTTTTTTTATTAATCTTATTTCAATTTTGCCAATTTATATATTTCCAAATTGTGAATGTATGTCTTTGATATTACTAATAAATCTATTTAATTTTTTATGTTTTTAGGTCTTCTATTTATGCGTACTCTTCCTCACACATCTAAGCTATTCATCAATCCAGGCTTTGAGGTTGTTTCTTCATTTACAAACAGGTTATTTAAACTCTTTGATTTCTTAGGATGTTAATGCTGCAAAAAATTTACAAGCTTCTGATTGTTTTATGGCTATGTGTAGTCTTTATGCGGGAGGCATTCGGACTGATGAGCCAGTTCAGTTCCTTCGACCTCGTGTTCCTGAAGTTAATATGAAACAAGACATGCTGAATTTGCACCCAAAGAAAACTATCTCTCAACTCAGTGAATCTGATGGGGTAAATTTATAGTCATTCATGTATGTTTATGCTTATTCCAAATTAAAGTGATAATAAGTTAAATATTACAGTTTTCACAGGAGGCTATTTATATTGTCCATGGCGGCATTGTTGATGCGCTGAAAAATGAAGCATGGACATATCCATCTTGTATATGTCATGGAGAATTGATTGTTCGGACTGGTGTGTATGAGTGTCACCTGCCAGCGGTTTTTCTACACCATGATTCGCAGGTAAGTAATTCATGTTAGGTATTTAGTCATTAGTTAGTAGTTATTAGATATAGCTATTTCTTATCTTTGATATTAGAAGAAAAATTGTATTAATTTATTGATTGATGTCTTTGATAGGTATCGGGTAAATGTTGAGGTCTTTGATGGTCATGAGAGTGATGTATTTGTGTTAAATCACTCAGAGGTGCAGGAGTTGATGAAACTCACACCTGAACGTGTGTTTTCTGATTTAGAGGTGTGTTTAATTTATCGTCTATTGTCATGATAGATAAACATTTTGATTTCAGAATTGTATCTAACAGTAATTTTGTTTTTGCTGTGATATGTCCTGTCATAAAGCAAGAGTTTGATGCTTATTATCCATCTGAAGTTGAAGAGAAAGTTGTTGGAAAGGAACTTTTGTTCAAGGTCTCCAAAATAGTTGGCTTAACGTTGAATGGACTTCCTTGCTATCAGGTTCTCAGGATCTGTTCTGATCTTGAGATCATTTCTGCATTTCACACTGAAGAAACAATTGCCAATCCATTGGAGGTTTGAATGCTGTAAATTATTTTTTAGATTATGTTGTAAAATTCATTGTTTCAATAAATATTTTGGTCTCTGATTTGAAATAAACACCATAACTTATTATACATTCTGACATTTGTGATATTAGATTATTGTAGATGTCAGATATATTATATTATATATGTTATTTGACAAATGGTAATTTATGCAGAAAGTTTTAGTTAATGATAATAAATTTCAGGAAATCATGTATTTCTCTTTTGATTGCAATGGGTGTTATTGTATAGGTCATAGGTAATTATGAAAACCAATCTGAAGGTGGTGCTGGAGATGGCGAAAGTAGCAAGACCACTGTTGTTTCGAAGCAAGTTAAAAGGAAATTAAATGGTGAGGTTCATAATGGCAACAATGACAATCAGCTTAAGTTCAATTCTGATGATTATCAGGTGATGAAGAAGACTGAATTGACTACTGATCATTTAGTAACAATTGATCGTCTTGGAGCTATGAGTATTGATCATGAGGAGTCTGATGACGTTGCTGTGAAAGATGAAGCACTTGATCATGAGGAGTCTGTTAAAGTTGTTGTGGAACATGATGATAAGACTGAGGATGTTGTTGAAGAACTCAAGTACTTAAAGGTTGATGATGATGATGTAGTTCATGGCTGAGTACTTTATAGTATAAGACTATGCCTTTCTTTTCACTACACCAGAAAAGGGCTTTTACAGCGCCCCTTTGACAGCGGTTTAGGTGGCAGCCGCTGTAACAACACAAACACGGAGCGGTTGATAGGCTATTACAGCGTTTTATTAAACTAACCGCTGTAAAAGCATTACCTTTTAACAGCGGTTCTCTTACAAGGCGCGTTTGTAAACACAAAAACACGGAGCGGTAATAGGCTTTTATAGCGGTTTATATACTGACCGCTGTAAAAAATAGGTTCCACTATTTACAGCGTTTATTAAACTAACCGCTGTAAAAGTAACGTAAATAATAAAAATTAAGAATTCAGGTTCCGTGGATCGAACCAAGGTTCCTTAATAAAAGGGGATAGTCTTTCCACTAGGCTAGATTCACTTTATGATAGATTTGTACAATTGTTCAAAAAATGTTCTGTGTGGGATTCGAACCCGAGGTACCACAGTAAATATAATGAGTCCTTTCCACTGGGCTGTTACACGCTTTTTGTCAGTTTATTCGTTTTGTATATATAAGTATTATTTTCTTTATTGATTTTGTAAAATTACATCTGTAACTGCAAACCCTTATTTTTCCAGTTACATCCAACTCTACAACCTCACGACATAATCTCGACCTGCTACTTCTCTCAAAGCCCTCGCCACCTCCTGCCTCCGCCGTCCTTGCCGTCGCCGCCTCCATCCCTTCCGCCGCCGTCGCCTCTGCCTCCGTCCCTGCTGCCTCTCTTGTTTTGGGTCGCTTCCTACACGGTTGTTGCCCTGTTCTCATTATCAACCTTCCATTGTTCCTCAATCCTCTCCACAAGCAATTTTCCTCTTCCTCATAAGGTAATACTTTGATCTGATGCTACGGAGTTCTGATGTATTTGTTGCTAAAATAAAATTGGTCTTTGGTTAGACAACATTTATGCTTCATGCTTGGTATGTTTAGATATAAATTGATGAGGACATTTTGTGGAAACTTGACGTTAGAGAGAAGAATGAAGGAGCAACATCTTTAGTTAATTTTGATGAAGGAGGTTGGTTTTTCATTTTGTTTAGTTATTTCTATTTTGATGCATCTTCAGTTAATTTTGGTTTGAGTTTCTTCTTTGAAAATAGACAAGTAAAGAATCTGGAGTCCTATCATTTTGAAATGTTATATGAAAGGTTTTGGTTCATATAATGACTATAAGTGATACAGGAAGTCCATGTGGTAATTTTTTAAGGTCAGCCAAGGCGACATTTGCTCACTACTGGCTGGAGTATTATTGTAAGCCAAAACAATCTTGTTTCTGGCAATGCAATTCTCTTTTTAATGTTATGTGAAAGGTTTGTGTATGCTCTTTTAGTAAGCCAAAACAAGAGAGATTGACTAATGGGGGCTTGGAAGATCCCAGTCCTTAAAATTCAGAATTTGGAATTGGACTAATTTTATTCATCATTCTTTTTGCTAAGGTGAGACCTACCTACTTTCCTTTATGATTTTGTTTTTCCCCAACGAGTGAATTCACTGCAAGATTTTGCATTCCTTGATTGATTGCTTACATTATTTCTCATAATTGCTCTTTGTGGTATTAGTTTAGCAGCCTATATAAGATTGGGTCTCAGAACTTTAGGTGGTGTATTTGTTGAGTTTAAATTTTGATGTCACTTAGTGGTTTTAGCAATTTTCCTTGTTGCCTTGTCTTGTTTCCATCATGGATGGAGTTCTTTTCTTGAAACTGGCTTGCATTCAAAAGTGCTTGAATGTCTTTTCATCCATGGTGATTTTATTCTAGTTTCCTTTGTTAATTGCTCATAGTGTTCAGTTCATCTTTCATGATCAGCAAGGTTACACGATTCTAGTTTCTTTTGATACTAATGATGCATCTTTAGTGCACTTGTGCAAGTAAGCGCTTATTCTTATTGTGTGTGTGCAAGTAATGAACTGCCATCTTGGTAGTTCAGGACTTCAGGTATCATCTTGTCCGGTTGCCCTACCAATAAAGATGGTATCATCAGCGAACTGTAACATCCTTTAGGCCACACCCCCTATTCCAAAAGTCCTCAAGCACTCTATGGAAATCATCCTTCAGCAGGTCCCAAAACTTCTGAATGAATTTGAAATTAAATTCATCTGGTCCTGGGCTTTTGTCTCCTCCACACTCCCACACAGCTCCCTTTACTTCTTCCATCCCAAACCGCCCTGTTAGCAATTCATTATCGGCATCTGAAATTGATTTAAATGAAATCCCGTCCAATCGCACTAGAGTCCCAAGAGAATTTGTGAAGCACTGCTCAAAATAATTTTGAACCTCTGTTTTAATTGCTTGTGGATCCTCCACCCAGTTACCATCAATCATCAGCCCCATAATTGAATTTGTACGCCTCCTCCAATTAATAAGGGAATGGAAATACTTTGTATTCTGATCCCCTTCTTTGAGCCACTTAGACCTGGATTTCTGGTATAGAAGTTATTCATGGAGTCTTAGCACTGTCCAAAACTCATCCAGCAACCACTTTCTCTCATTATTTTCCTCCTCCGACAACCCCTCCTCCTCCTTGCGGTCCAACTCATTTAGTTTTTGCACAACCTCATTCCTCCTGCTCCTCAAGTCTTCAAAATCTTCTTTATTCCATACTTTTAGCTTCCCTTTCAGACACACAAACTTGAATGTATCCCGTCAATTTGTGTCATGCTATCTAATCTTGTTTTGGTACACCGCTCTTATCTTGAAACAGTTGAGGGGTGCCATTGATCCCAAGCGTCACTACAAGAAGGGTGATTCAAAATCAAAGACACTTCCCAAGTATTTCCAGGCAAGTTCATTTTTGTATACTACTACTATGTTGATCATTGACAAGCATATGCTTCAATATAGATTTGCTACATCAAATATGGTTAGCTTTAATTTTTGGATCATTGGAATATCATCAGATGGGAACAGTTGTAGATTCTCCATTGGACTTCTTCTCAGGAAGATTAACAAAGAAGGAGAGGAGAGCATCATTAGCAGATGAGCTGCTTGCTGATCAAAACCTTGTAGCCTATAGGTAAGATAGGCAGTGAAGTATATAATTGTCTGCTTAAATAGACAATGCCTCTCAATGAAAATAGAAACTTGTTCATGCACTTTCCTATGCTCGTCAGGCTACTTACTCGTTGTTTATCAACTTTTTTCTAGGAAGCGGAAGGTTCGAGAAATTGAAGAACAAAACAAACCAGCTGGGAATGAAAATTGGAAGATTAAAGGCGGGAGTTCCCGGAAGCGAGCAAAAGAAAAGAGGAATTGCTGAATTTCCACCCTTTTTAAGATGTAGACACTCTCCTAAATGCTTTGATGAGTTTAGAATTATTATCATTATTTGAAAATATCCTAGTTATCTGTAAAACCTATTGATGCTTCAGAAAATGTTTATTTTATGGCTGAGTTGATATCCTGTGTTTAGAAAATGTTGATCTTTTTTGTTTGGAAGACTCAAATGGGGAGAGGGTCCTTATGATTTGGAGACTCAAGGCACATTTCTATTGCAAAAACTCATTTATGGGAGTTTTTTTTTTTTTGCTGTCATGAAATTACTGTCCATATGCTTGCTATAAGAACAGAGGTTCTGTTTACATGAGATGTTACTGTGCTTATATGCTATACCTTGTTTTAGCTTATGTTACTGTGTTATACCTTGTTTTAGTTTGGTGATGTGTATTGATTTTGCAGTAAGCTTTCATAGCTTTTGAAATGTGTACCCTTTCGGTTAAATTATGATCAATATATCTTCTTTTCAGAAAAAAAAATAAAAAACAAATTACAGCGGTTCTGTGGTGGAACCGTTGTAATATATATTATCAAATACAGCGGTTACTGTATGAAACCGCTGTAAAAGAAGACTCAAGTACAACGGTTATTTTAGAGAACAGCTGTTGTAGGTATGTATTTACAGCGGTTTTATTAAATCAACCGCTGTAAATAATGAGTCTTTTACAGCGGTTAGAACCGCTGTTAAGGCTTTACAGCGGCGAGATCTACAGCGGTTCTGGACCGCTGTAAAAGGCCAAAAAAACCGCTGTAAAAGCCATATTTTGGTGTAGTGTTTGTATAATGGGGTAGCTTAGTATATTCAGACTCTATATGATTATGTTATGAGGCCACCTTTTGGTACTATGGGCCTATCTATTAGGTCCAGTCTGACTTATTTGTGGGTTTAATATGTTTATTATCCAGTTAGAAGATGTGTGCCACAAAGAGATTTGTTTTGTAATATGTTGTGAGCAACACTATCCACATAAATCACTTCTAGCTTATCAATATAATTTTCTGTTTGTCTATTCCTCGCACAGAGTTCAAGTATTATATTTTACATTAATATGTATTATATTATCTTATTAAAGAATGTAGCAAAACCACTGATGGTACATTGTAGACAATTTTAATTTCAACTAAGCAATGGTCTTTTATATTTTGACCGGTTATGGTATTTTATAATTCAAGTCTATAAATCTATATCTGATCATTATTATTTAAAAAAATTTAATTTCAAATTAGTAGCAGGTCTATAATTTCAATAAATGCTCTTGGTGTTTTTTTTAGTAACATGGAGGTGCATTTTGTTGGTTTTTCTTAAAGTTATAATTTAAGATAGAATCATAAAACATACTACTTGATAAGTTTTTTTATTCATTATTATTATAGAAATTTGTTATGATAAATAGTACTTCATATGTTGCAAGATGTTTTTTTTTTCAGGAAAATAAGATAATTATGTTTTTAACAAAAGTTAATTTGTTGTGTAATATTATATAGTTAGAATAATAAATCACCTTAAAATATACCCTTAAAGATAAAATATAAAAGAAATTAATCTGGTCTCCAATATTAATAAAATGACTTTAATTTTAAAATGTGTGATTCATCTCTTTTTAGACATATATATTGAAACAAGAAAAAATATTTTAAGGGGTACCCAAAATATTGAGGTTATATATTCAAGAATGTGTAGAATAGAGTAATTAACAAGTTAGTTTAAGTTTTTTGGAACTAACTTTGTTTAAGTTAGAAACCTTATTTCTTCATTTACGTTTGCACCATCAATGGAATTATTGTGAATTTATTTCCTTAAGTTAATATATTAAAATATGTGTTTCAAATAAATTGTTTATACTAAAATATCGTCATATGAGATGGAGATCGTTTTTGTTGAAAGAATGGAGTTGGGGACCAAAGTTAGATTCTTCTAATTAATTACCATATGAAATGGAGAAACGAGAGAGAAAGGTTTAAAGAGAGGTCGTATCGAATTGTACTTTTTGAATGCTCTTGAATGTATACTTTTAAATATTAACCTCTTAAAAAAGTTGTTCCAGTTCATAAAGGTAAAGTTGGTGATCAAAGATGCAATAAAAAATATGTTACCGTTTGTTATTTATTATTTCCAAGTAGTTATTATTTTTAAATACATCGTTTAATTGTGACTATCACTCTCACCACCGTTTAATGGTGAAATTATAAGTGAAAATATCGAATAATGTTTATTTTACACCTCTAAGAGAGGTAGAGGTAGAAAGAGGCTGGTGATGGGTTGAAAAATGAGGTTGCAAGCTGATGTAGAAGACGAGGAGATATGTGTAATTTCACAATTAAATTTTCGCATTTATCGATACATATTCTATTTTTATATGCATGTTACATAATACATAGCGTTCTAAAGTAAGAGGAAAAGTATGAAATGTGATAAATAATAAGAGAAGAGAGATAGAAATAAAAATAGATAAAAATAAAGTGTTTAAAAAATAAGGTGTGTATATATCGTTACTGGTTTTGCTCCAACCATCAATCATGTCTTGGTTAGTTGTTATGTACGTGTAGGATGTGCATCTATCATGTCATTCTATGCAAAGAGACTATTCTTTGAGTAATGCATTTAATGCTATATGATAATGTGTATCTATTTAATTGGCCAGGAAAAAATGGTGGCTACTTTTTTAATTGGCCATCTATCACGCCGTCAAATTCCTTCAAGCAGCAGTGAATTCGGCAGTTTCTTTCTTGGAGGATTGAACACATGTTGTCAAAATGATATGACAAAGTGTACTTTTATGTCATTTTATTTGTTTATTTTAAATGATATGTACTAGAATGACATATTGTCAATTCTGATAGTATTGAATTGACCCAGTTTTTTTAATAACTCACACCCATTGCTCTCTTTATATATATGATACGATGATAGTATTGTGGGTTGTAAACTTTTTTTGTCTCACCTTCTCATTTGGTTAGTTCCTTGTCTGGTGTTTTCATGTATGTATTGCACCATTGTTTTTTGGCAAGTATAAATTTATTTTAGTTTAATCGTTCATTATTTAGTACATGAAATGATCTTGAGTTATTTTTTATTGCTTCATTTGCAGGTAAGAAGTTGGTTCTATATATAAATTTGCTTCAAAAGGTTACATTTTCTCCTATCTAATCCTTCTAAAGCACAATGGAATACCCTGTTTAATCATTCAGTCAAAATTAACTATACTTCTATAGGTATGTGCTATTGATGAATTTTAATTAGTTTGATGATTTCTTATTTACGGTGTCATTAGGTTTTTAAAACTTTGATTCAATTATTTTTATGTCATTTTGATATGAATCTTAGATTTTTTTGATTTTTTTGGTTTAATTTATTTGAAGATATTTGTAACAAAGTAACAATTCAAATAGTTGGTGTATACCAAAAGTTATTAAATTTTTATTTTTGTGTTTTAGGAATGGTTGGGAGTAAGTCTAAATCTGGATCGTCACAAAGAAAGCCCAACCTGCAACGGTCCAAGAAAAGGATCAAAATGAGTTAGTTTTTTTTTTCCTCTACAACTCTGTAACTTACCATTTAATTAACACTAGAGTTATTATTATTCTCATGCATTCTATTTAGACCCATTAAGGTTTAACGATGCATTTTATATCATATAAAATTATTATAGTGTCACAAATAGAGATATACACTCAATTTCAAAAAATAAAAATACTTTGAACTATGATAGTTTATTTTGTTAATTTGAAATATTTTTAGATGATTTCAGAAGTGTTTAAAAGGTTCAAAATGCCATGTTAAATTTGATGTTTTTGTATTGAGGTGTAAACAAATTGTTAGTAATATATGTGAATCCACTACTACTGAAAAGACTTTTCGCCACGGTTCCGCATGCCCTTTAGCCACGGTTTAACTGTGGCGATAGCGAGCGTGGCAATTGCTCTATTGCCACGGTTCAAGGTTGAACCGTGTCAATTGGTTAGCCTATTGCCACAGGTCATCAAGTGTAACCGTGGCAATAGAATCCACATATGGCCACGGTTACGTACTTAACCGTGGCAATAGGGTACACATATGGCCACGGCTACGCGCTTAACCGTGGCAATATAGACCTTATTGCCACGGTCCAGTGCCTAACCGTGGCAATATGTAGACTCTATTGCCACGGTTATGGTTTGGGAAATTGCAACATCCAGATTTTTTTTTATTTGACCTGTTCTATGCATAAATTGCAGTACATTTTTTAAGAAATAAATTACATAAAATCTCATGTTCAGAATAACATTAACATATCCTAGAAGATAATTACTCAAATGTGCCAACAACAAAACAATACTAAAACCCATGTCACTTAACAAATTTGTCTAAAAATACTAATTGTTGTTGAGAACACACTCTCTCAAGAACTTAAACCAAATAAGCTACATCAGTTCAACAGAAACTATTAAACCTGCACTTGAGAATGTGTCACTCATTGTATGAGAATATAGCCATGTAAGATAAGAATTTCATTTAATTATAAAAAGGGAAATACGGGCAGAGCTTGAAGTTTTCTTTGTTTTAATTAACATATTTGGCAAACCGCAAAACATAGAATACATAAATTGTATGTCCCTTGGCCATATGGCTCCTTCTAAAGATTTCTAGGCTAATTACCTAAATGATACTAGTTGGTGACTCACATATCCTATATTCTATGAAACACTAGGAGAACGAAGGGAAAAGAAACTTCAGATATTGTAGACTTATAGTCATTCCTTCTACAAGAAAATATGACAAGTTGACCTGCACTGATCTCATCCTGAACTGAGCATAAACCCTTTCTGAGTAGGCCAGCATGAATGATGATCTGAAATGTGAAACTACAAATAGTGAATAACTTCATAAGAAAGTCATGCTTACTCTCGTAACTGATAATAACAGCAAGACACATGACTTTTAACAGCTCCCATAGGGAAAAAAATTAAATAAGAGATGTATTCACACTAGGTCAGTGGCCAGCTAAAACACCCTTTCACACTATCTAACTTTTTAAGCTATTACACTGTTACATAAAGTAGAAAATATATACTACAAAGTTCAGTCCCGACAGATTTTTTCATCTAGTCATTGTTTCACACCATAGAAATTCATGATCTTAGTTAGGAAATTTTCAAATAAACACAGCTTTATAATCAATTCACTATCTCACTATCATACCTGCAACCCAGTTTTGATACGAACAAATTCATCCAAATACATTGAAAGCTTGTAGGGGACCTGATATTCAGTAAAAGAGACTTAAGGCTGGAAGCAAGTCACATATGATACAAGGAACAAGAGGTAAATTACAAGTGTAATGTTTACATGTAATATGATCTTCTGACCCATAGAGAAAGAGAGGAATTCATTCAAAAGAAATTGCTGGAAGCATGAATTGAAAAATATAAGCATATTAAAGCAAAAAATTAAAAGTATTATAAGCAAAGTAATGCCATATTGTAATCATGGAAGTGCTACCACCTTCAAAGCATTAAGCTGTGTCACAAGGTCATCTCTTGTAAAACCTCTAGCACTGTTTGCTCTGAAATTAGCACAAATATATAGCTTTAGCTCTGCATTATCTGTGTTACATGCTACTTTCAGAAACATAGTAAAGTTACTTAAGACAAATGTGAGATGAAGATTAACATAGTAAAGTTACTTAAGACAAATGAAGGACATGCTTTAAAATGAATATGTGCAGGAATCAACAAAGAGTAGTCCAAAAATGCAGATATATAAATCACAGTATATCAACTTGTTTCCCACAATTATTTGGGAGCATGCCATGATTTGTTAAATTTCATAATGAAGATAAATTTTATGGCAACAATAAAAGTGTCTAATCTAATGGTAGTTTATCTAATTCAATATGAAATATCACCAAGTATGTGTTGCTCATTTACTTGGTATGGTTTTTTAAACATGAGTTCATGAATTACGGGATAAGAAAAAGGTCATGAACTTTTCTAACTACATTGCGACTAACCTGCCAATACGAATGTCAAATGTTCGAACAGTTCCATCAACATTTCCCCCAATAATTTCAATTTTTGTTAAGCGAACAGACATCACACTGTCTCCAAATGTGTCAATAATCTGCACATGAACTACAACTCATGATCAATAAACCAGTAGAAAGCTAATGAGCGCATTCAATGTAATGAGGGGAAAAAGAGTTCTGGATTGTGAAGAAATCCACCTGAATTGGCTTAGTGCTGTGGGATCTGCAGTCCCAAGCACGCAATGATTGATCATATCCCGCTGAAACTATAACAGATGAATACTCATTGAATTTTACACCATTTATCTGCAGAAGAAATTAACAATCAGAAACTACAAACTATTGCCAACTTAGATCCAAGGTCCCAAGGACAACATATATTATAATGACAACAACAATCATTGAGAGCTCAAGAACATTACTCTCAATGATGTTGAGCTCTTATTTTACCATTGAATACAAACTAAACATGGATTGTAATAAATATTTAGCTAGCTCCTCACCAGTAGTACACTCACATTCATCCTCAAACACAACTCAAAATAAAAACAACTAGGAAATATGAGGAAAACTATGGCTAGAGCACTCTATATCGCTGCAGCTACCACAAAGGACTGTCCAAGCCTAATCTTTCACTATCCAGATGTCGCACATAGGAAGAGAAACAGCCCACAACAAGCAAAAAACGACCATTAGAAACAGATGGAAAAAGAGGAAGCATGGCAGCAATGACAACATAAATAGCACCAGTTCACACTCTCCCGCAACCACAGCCAACAAGCTAAATTAACATATTTGAAACAAAGGATTTTGAAAAAAGAGCATTCTAGTGCAAAACAACATTCAGGGTGTGCAACCTTTAAAAGAGCAACAACGTTAGAAGCATGAGAGTAGGCCATGGATATTCTAGAACATCATAAAAGATGAAAGACTAGTTCTAACAAGCAGGAAGAAAATAGATACTTAGCACTCCTCACCCAAAGGCATCAGCTAACCATAGGTTACTGCATAATACAGAATCTATCAATCCTTCAAGACCAACTGTCCTGACTTTCATTCAAGATCAATAAACATAACTAAAAAAATTCCACTATGGCATTGGCTACAAATTAGTTGGCTGTATATTTGTTGAAATTTGAAATTATTGTTAATAGTAACTTTTATGGTTTAAGTTGCAGAATAGGAAAACATTAGATATTAAAACCATATTTAATATGGAAAAGAAAAAGAAAACAAGGCAGAACTTCAAAGCAGCTTTTAGCTTTGGTTCTTCGAACAAACACGGAAAAAATTCGAAGGAGAAGAGCATATTTGATTCACCCTCTTTACAAATGAACTCAGCTCATTCAAAGATTCCTTCTTCAACTATCTATGCCAACCATGAAACAAGGCATGCCAAGGACAGCCCCTTGTGGAATGGTCCAGAAAATTTTAAGAGGAAACCATTCAGAATTCTGCTACATAGGGAGAAGAAAGAAGGGCATAGTGGTGGAGATCAGGTTCCAGTTCCAGATAAAATTTTCTCACACAGAGCACAATTATTTATTTTAAAAAAACAAACTCACCAGAGAGCTTGAGGTTTAATCAGGGTCTCCCACGGCAGTAATTGAACTGAGAACGGAGACGGCGTGACGGCGAACGACGTGACGACGAACGAGAGGGAGCAGGAGAGAGAGAGAGAGAGAGAGAGAGAGAGAGAGAGAGAGAGAGAGAGAGAGAGAGAGAGAGAGAGAGAAAGAGAGAGAGAGAGAGAGAGAGAGCGATTGACAAGCGAGAGGGAGAAGAAGGCTACTTGCAGTGAGAAGAGAGGGAGAGGATGAGTGATGCAGTGAACAAAAAGGGAGGGGAGGGAACAGATCCAGAGGGTTAGGGTTCTTCTTAGAAAAAACTTGAGAGTGGGAGACAAAGACGCGAGAGTGACGAGCCAGATTGTTTTGTTGTGGTTTCTAAAAAATTAGTCTATTGCCACGGTTCCTTAAAAAAATAATAAAATATTGTGCCCTTTTGCCATGGTTCCGTTTATAACCGTGGTAACTGACCTTTTGCCACGGTTCCGCCTATAACCGTGGCAATTGAGGCGTGGCAAAAGGTCTATTCTGTAGTAGTGATCTCCACCATTGTGTTCAAGATCTACAAGAAGAAATGAATCTAAATCTTGGTCAGCGGATGAATTGAAGTATTTACCCTTAATTTTTTTTTGTTATTGGGAATATAAAAGAAAATAATTTTAGGTTTGTCATTATGTCATGGTTTTTTTCTTCTCTCAGGTATTAGTAGTAAATCAGTTTAGGTTCTTTATTTTTAGTGTAAATCAAGTTGGTGTTTTAGTGATCTATTGCATTGTTTTTTTTCTTAATAAGTCTCTCTTATAACCAGTTCTTATAATCAAATTAGCCCAAGGGTATTCTAGGACAAAGAGTTACCTTTATTAATATTCGTTCTTCATATTTTTTCTGCGCTAATTAGTCTATATGAAAAGATTGTTCTCATGATTTATTTTATCTATAATTATAATCTTTTTTTTACAAAAGTATTTATTATCTATCATTTGGTTTATTGACTCAGTGGTGGAGTGGGAGTTGCCCGAAAGTAGTTTAACATCCAATTTGACCCAGATTGATTCTTCATCCAATATAGGTATTGAAGTATTTAATTTTAGTATATAATATAATATTCAACCTTTTATTCATATATCCTTGTAATTTATGATTGTTTCTATCTCAATAGTTGTAGCTCTTTTGATTGCCTTATTTTCTTACATTATTTTGTTGTCTAAATCTTAAAATCAAGGATCTACAAGTCTATTGAACAATAAGGAGAAATCTACTGGTAATGCTCAAATGAATTCGATTTTTGATGGAGCTGAGTCCCAGATCGAGTAAGATATATGGCATTTTTTTTTTAATTTTTTTTAAGATGAATATGGTTGCTAAAAGTTTACTGTTTTTTCAGCGTATTTTGATTTTGGAGAGATGAAAATGTGTTGTAAGCATTGTGGAGCAATTACTTGGTACCAGGAAAGAGCTGAAAAATCAAGAAGCTCAAACTGTCCAGATTTCTCTATTTGTTGCATGAAAGGAAAAATTACTTTACCATATTTGGAAGATCCACCCGAATTGTTACATAACTTGCTTACAAATAATGATCCACGGAGTTCTCACTTTGTTGATAACATCAGGTCTTATAATAGTATGTTCGCGTTCACCTCTATAGGTGGTAAAGTTGATGGTACTTTTAATGATGGTCGGGGGCCACCTCAATTTGTTATAAGTGGTCAAAATTATCACCGCATAGGAAGTCTCCTCCCGGCGGAAGGTGATACTCCAAAGTTTGCGGCTTTATTTGTTGGGGATTTTGATAGTTCTGACTGTGGTCGTGATATTATTCTTCGGTCTAAAACTGGTGACTTCTAGAGGATTTATGAAACTCATTCATCATTCTTGCCATTGCAGTACCCCTTGATGTTTCCTTATGGGGAAAGAGTTTTCTCAGATGATATTGGTTTCAATGATTTGTATGAAAACATGGTTAGTTGTAAAAGAAACCATATTTCATTACGTGAGTGGGTGGCATTCAGGCTCCAGGAGAGGCCATTTGAGTCTAAGAGAATCTTGCTTTCTCGGCGATTGTTACAACAATTTGTTGTTGATTGTTAGTCAATGATAGAGTCTCAAAGATTATATTTCATAAGGAATAATCAAGATACCATTCGGAGACACTTTTTATCAGGTATTGAAGAAGCAATTCATCGTGGTGATACCAACTTGTCATTGGTTGGATCAAGAATAGTTCTTCCATCTTCATTTACTGGTGGAAGACGTTATATGTTCAACAATTTTCAGGATGCTATGGCTATATGCAGAACTTATGGGTATCCTGATTTGTTCCTGACAATGACATGTAATCCTAAATGGCCAGAAATCAATCGTCATGTTTCCGCATGTGGTTTATCTGCTTATGATCGTCCATACCTAACTTGTAGGGTTTTTCAGATGAAGTTAGATGAGCTTATGAATGATCTAAAAAAAGGAGAATTCTTTGGCAAGGTTATTGCAGGTAAGTGTACATTGATATCTCCTATAAGTTTTTATTTTCAGTTAATGCATCTTATTAATTAATTATTCTAATGAATTTACTATTAAAATAGGTATGTATACTATTGAATTCCAAAAAAGAGGATTACCACATGCTCATATTTTATTGTGGCTTAGTCTTAAGGATAAACTACATTCAACTAGCTTGATTGATTCAGTTATATGTGCTGAGTTACCAGATCCTGTTCTTTATCCATTGTTGTTTGAGTGTGTGTCCAACTACATGGTTCATGACCCGTGTGGAGTTAGTAGGAAGAGCTCTCCTTGCATGAAGAATGGGCGATGTTCAAAGTTTTTTCCCAAAAAATTTGTGGATGCTATGTAAGACCCGGTGATTTATTTATGTTTTGTATTATTGAAGAATAATATAAAGTACGATGTTTTATTCGGTAAGGAGAAATTACTGATCAATTGTTACCATATCGGCTGTATAGTAATTTATTACGTTATTAATTATTACGTAAGGCGCGAGAAGTCGATATGTATGCATGCACATGCATGAAATTCGAGCAGTGCATAGAATATGCATAAAAGGGAATTTTCGAGACTTATATCTATTATATTGGAGGAGGAGATTTACTTATTTATTTGTTAAGTAAATATAAAGTGTTTTGGAATTTTATTTGAATAAAATTTTTAATTGGATTTAATGTTATTTTGGGAAATAAGAAAAAAAAAAGTTGAAGATATATTTACTTCTATGGAGTGGCCGAAACTTTTGTTAGGATAATGGTTTTGTTTTCTTTCAAATTTGAAAACTATTTCCATGTGTTTAGTGTTTTAATTAAAAGAAAAAAAAATATCCTAACAAACTAGAAGGGGGGACGGCCAAGATGTTGTTAGAGGGAATTTAGGGGAGTTGGTTACTTGCTTGGTGGAAAAGAAATTAATTTGAATCAAAATTAATTAAAAATTATATTTTGCCCTTGGGCTTGGGCTAAAATTAAGGGTTTTATCGTATTTTTACCTCCACATCCTCCACTATAAATAGGAGTCTCAGGTGATGGGAAATCACAACTCAGAGCTCTCTAAATTTTCGTGAGTCTCTCTCTCTCCCTCTCCAGAGTTCTTCTTGACCTCTATAGGAAATAATTCCTATAGTAACTAAGCTCTGTTTCCTTCGGGAAGTAGTGAACTCAAGTACTCTTCTTCTTGTTTACAAGAAGAAGATGTAATATTGGTTGATTTTAGGGGATGGGGTTCGAATATTTGAGGGGGGGGGGGGAAATGATGCTCCTTTTTCCTTCAAATTCTAACCCTAGTTTGTTGGTCCGTGCAGGTTCGCGCACGGAAAGGTTAGATCGAACGTACTCGATCTCACGTGGAAAGCGTAGCAAAGGTGAGGGCACTTCCGTCTAGAGAAGTCTTACTGCTTTCCTGCATGTGAAAAGTTGTATGCGAGTGTGGTTGATAACATGCTTAGTATTAGTATTCAATATTATGCTAAGTGATGATACGATGTATGATTTATTATTAAGTTAGTATGATAAATTCATAGTATGCTATAGAACTAGTTAGTTGATGTATGCTAGTTCAAGTATGCCTTATTTGCTAAATGAAATTATGCATGATGTTATTTAATTTCAGTAGCATGAGATAAAATGCCTGTCTATTTACTTGAAGTAGTAACATGAGACTAGGATTTTATGATGTTTACTCGCATGCAAGTAGAGACTATGATTAGTGGAACATAGGTCTGGTTAGGACTATGGACCATGAGAACAGTGGTTCCGTTAGAGACAAAACGGATAACTTGCACGCGAGGGTGAATGCGGTTTGAACCGTGATGTTATGACTTGTGGGTGTCTGACCCATGGTGTGCTGTGGTCGTTCCAAGGAACGCCATGATGTTGTGAGCTTTGCTCATGGTGTTGTTCGTCTGCTGGACGAATGGTGTTGGATCCAAGGTGAAAGGTGGTTGTGTGAAAAGTGAGGACGCATAGACTGACTAAAACTTAGGCTATGTGATTAACCCTATCGATATAATTCCGTTGAATATATTTTTGGAATATCTAGTTGTTTATAACATGCTTAGACAGGAACTATTTGAGAGTCAGAAGTTGACCCTCGCTATTTGTTATTTGTTGTTTGGGCGCTTAACGCCAACAGATGGTGATTCTGGACGAGCTGGTGGATCAGGACTGGGAGATTTATCTCCCTAGTTTTGATGATGACTTAGCCTGGGGCACCGACTACCGCCAGGCGAGGAACATATATGTCGGCGGCGCTATCATCTTCAAGCGTGACCCGAGTGGACAGGTTGTGGTGACTCAGCCCCTTAGAGGAAGGATTCGGTTTCCTCATGCACCTTCCCGATTTGGATTTCCTGTGGAGATTGCTAGCAGTACGGAGTCCGATCTAGAGGAGATTCCGATTTATGAACCAGGCGTGGGAAGCGAGCCTTCGGTGAACTCGGAGTATCGTAACCCTGCGGAGGGACTTCTGATACCAAAGGAGGAGCCTATGAGCCCAGTGGCACCACCCGAGTATGGACTCGATGAGGGACTCAAGGATCTTGCTCCCGAGGTACCAGATGTGCCGCCAGGTTTCAAATGGACCATAGAGGAGTTAAAGATGTGGAATCTGGAAATGCAAGCGGAGATTCAACAGGGAGCAGAAACGCCAGATCCTTCGAATATGTGGGCTGGACACTATGCAGACTGTAATCAGGACCATGGGTGGAAATGAGAGCGTTGATTTATCTTTAACGTTTAGTTTGCAAGTACTTTATTTTGAATTCTTGATGTAATCAAATCGACGAGTATTACAATGTGGTTTGTTTACACACCTGGGTGTGGCCACGGATTTTATCTATTTATGAAGTTTAATTTTGGATATGTCGATTATCTTGGTTAAATGATTCTGCGCGTTTTTGAAACTAATGGTTATTGAAGAGTTTTACGTAAAAGGAACTTTTACCACTAAGTAAAGATTAATAAATTAATCGGCGAAAATTCTTTACGAAAATTATGTTAATTGGCTTTTCGTGACGTTCGAGAAATCGGGGCGTTACATGCTACATCATTTGATAATGATGGTTACCCGATTTATAGAAGGAGAGATACTAGAATCTCAACTGAAAGACGAGGAGTTCATTTGGATAATGGATTTGTTGTTCCGTACAATGCAAAACTTTTGATGAAATACCAGGCTCATATCAACATTGAATATTGCAACAAATCGAACTCCATAAAATACTTGTTTAAGTACATAAACAAGGGAGTTGACAGGGTAACAATGTCAATGTCTGCTGGTGCAAATAATGTTGATCAAATTGTTGAGGTAGACGAAATCAAACAATATTATGATTGTAGATATCTTTCACCATGTGAAGCAGCTTTGGAGGATATTCAAATTTAACATTCATCATAAATGGCCACCTGTGTTGAAGCTCATTTACCATTTACCAAAAAAGCAAATTATATTGTTCAATGAAAATGAATCAATTGAGGATGTTCTTGAAAGAAATAAGATCAAGAATAGCATGTTCATGGCTTGGATGGAGGCAAATTCTAAGTATCCAGATGGCAGGGGTTTAACATATGCAGAATACCCTGGAGCATTTGTTTATGATCCGAAGGACAAGGCTTGGCGTCCACGGAAACAAGGATTATGTATTGGTCGGATGAACTTTGTTCCTCCTGGATCAGGGGAGTTGTATTACTTAAGGATGCTTCTTAATGTGCAACAAGGTTGTAGGAGTTTTGAAGTTTTGAGAACAGTCAGTGATCATACACATGAAAGTTTTAGAGGTGCTTGTGTTGCATTGGGGCTACTAAAAGATGATCGTGAATTCATTAATGCTATACGTGATGCTGGTTTGCTTGCTTCTGGTTTATATATGAGACATTTATTTGTTACATTTTTAATGGCAAATTCTATGGCTGATCCTTTAGAGGTATGGAAGCAAACCTGGCATCTTCTGGCAGATGGTTTAGTACATGAAATGCGAAGGACGCACAACAATCCTGGTATATTTTTAAATTATTCTATTAGCTAATGTATTGAAATTATAATTTAAGTTTATAATTTTTGTTATTTATTACAGATTTGGTAGTTGATGAACAACGCCTGAAAGATTTATGCTTAATGGAGATACAGAAAGTGTTGATGATCAATGGAAAAAGTCTCTCTGATTTCCATTGTTTTCCTTCTGTTGATCCCTCTATTCTCAGACAGTACGGTAATGTGTTGCTTTTCAATGAGCTGAACTTTGATACATCTGAGATGAGCAAATTTCATTCTGTGTGTTTTAATAAGCTAAATAGTGGACAAACAAAGGTATATGAAGATATCATGACTGCTGTCAATAGTGATAAGGGTGGATTTTTCTTTGTGTATGGTTATGGAGGGACAGGGAAGACATTTTTGTGGAAAATCCTCACCTACAAATTAAGATCAGAGAAAGAAATTATCTTAAATGTTGCTTCCAGTGGTATAGCTTCTCTACTTCTTCCTAGTGGTCGGACAGCGCATTCACTATTTTGTATCCCACTTAATGTGTATGAGGATTCATGTTGTGGGATTGAACAAGGAAGTCCTAAAGCGGAGTTATTACAACAAACTAGCTTGATTATTTGGGATGAGGCACCAATGGTTAGTCGTTTTTCCTTTGAAGCATTAGATAGAACTTTGAGAGATATCATGCGATTTTCTGCTAATGGCAGCCCAGACAAACCATTTGGTGGTAAAGTTGTTGTGCTTGGAGGTGATTTTAGACAAATTTTACCAGTGATTCCTAAATGGAGTAGAGCTGAGGTAGTGATGGCTACTGTTAATTCATCTCGTCTTTGGAGACATTGTAAGGTGCTCACTTTGACTGAAAATATGCGTCTCAGCACTAATTTTGGAAATGCGGATTATGTGGTTAACTGTTTTGCCAAATGGGTGTTAGATGTTGGTGATGGTAATCTAGGTGAGTATAATGACGGTGATGCCGAGATCAAAATACCTCAAGATATGTTGATTCATCATTCTTCTAATCCTATTCATGAGATTCCAAACCATTTACCCTAACATTATGCAGAATATTGGTTCTACCCAGTATTTCCAAGATAAAGCGATACTTGTGCCGACATTAGATGTTGTAGATTCAATTAACAAGTATATGTTGTCATTATTTCCGAGTAACGAGACAACGTATTTGAGTTCTGATTCCATATGGAGCGTCAATGAGAAAATTGGTATTGAGGCTGATTGGGTGACTACTGAATTTCTGAATGATATAAAATGCTCTGGAATACATGATCATAAGTTGGTTTTAAAAAACGATGCTCCCGTTATGCTCATGAGAAATTTGGACCTATCTACTGGGCTCTGCAATGGTACTAGACTTATTGTTAAGCATCTCGAACCAAATGTCATTGGTGGAATTGTTATTTCAGGGACTCATACTGGTACAAAAGTTTTTATTGGTAGAATGAATTTAATGCCCACTGATGAGAGCATGCCAATAAAGTTCCAACGGAGACAATTCTCACTTCTTCTTTCTTTTGCAATGACTATAAATAAAAGTCTAGGTCGAACATTGTCTGAAGTTGGAGTTTATCTACAGAATCCTGTGTTCTCTCATGGTCAATTATATGTTGCTATTTCTCGAGTGAAGTCAAGATCTGGTTTGAAGATTTTAATTTGTAGTGAAGATATTACTAAAAGAGATGTAACAAAAAATATTGTGTACAAGGAGGTTTTCCAAAGAATATACAATTGCTAGATTTAATATGTTTGTATTATTTTCCATTATCTTTTGATATTATATATATTTGTCTAAATTCAAATGTTTATCAACAATATATACGGTTTTTGTGCATCGCTTTCCGTATTAAAAAATATAACCAATTTTAACAACAAATATTACTTTCCATATTCTATGATAAAAAAATTATGAATCCTATTATAACTAAGGAAAAAAAAAATATAAATTAGGTAAATTCTGTTATTTTTTTGAAACGAGTTTGTTTTATATTTCAGATTAATAATATATAATCATTTTAAATAATCAAATGTTCATGTATTATCTAATATACACTGAAGTTAAAAAATAATTTTATATCACCTATCTTTTTATAGCTGGAAACATTATTAATTACCATAGGTATGTAAATAAATCTATTTATTTTATAAATTATTGAATTAAAAATTATAACTCATATAATCGCTCGTCCGTGCATCGCACGGCAACGGGCTATAATCCTAGTTTTATATATTTTAGTGTGCTAAGTTGCTCTTTCGACTCGGATGTGGCGAAGACTAAATGTTTCTTCAAGAGTGCGGTTTCTAAGAATCAAACTTTCGACCTAGGGTTTAAATAACCAGTTTTTACCACTGCGGTCGGCAACCGTTCGGTATATATATGTATATATGTGTCTAATACACATGAATATTAAAATAAAAAAAACGAAATAAAAAGTATAATATGTAAATTGATTAATTAATTTTAACAAATAGTAGAGTCGCTTCTTCGTGCATTGCATCGCACGGGATATAATCTAGTATAGTAAGATATTGCTACTTGCTAGCTAGCCTTTGAGTGATCCTAACTCCACATCATCATGGTCATGGAGGTCAACCTGCACACTCCCCTTGTATTGATATCCTCTTGCGACATATATAAAATAAATCAAGTTAAGGGTGGTTATCCCGGCTATGAGGTAATAAAAGTAGTCTACTCTGCCAGCGTTTATATCATTCGTCAACCAATCTTGGTGGTCATGTGTTCCAGTAGTATGATGAACTGTGTTGATTATAATGCTGCTCACGTAGCTCGACACACCAAAAGATAATGATACCAAGGAATTACCAATGCTTCTCATGTGCTCGGGAAATTGCCGGTTAAAAAACTCAATTTGGGCAATTATATTGAAGGCCTCAAAGAAACCCATAAGGATCAACTGAGGAGCAAGCCAGAAAACTGAGATTGGAGCATTTGAATTTGAAACTGCTGAATCCCTTCTTACTTTTTCAACCGAGCCAGCCACAACCATTGATAGAACAGAGAACACCATGCCAATTCCCATTCTTAGGAGGAGACTGATGCCACCTTCATGCTTGGTTTTTTTTCTCAGTGCTGGTACTAGGAACCGGTCATAGAGTGGGATCCATAAAGCAATGGTGAGTAGTGATATGACTCCGAGTGAACCAGCTGGGATTTGGAAATTGGGTCCAAGGTGTCTTTCCATTTTCAAGGCTTGTGAGACGGTGAATGTTCCTTGTTGGGACATGGAAGTGAGACTGAGGATACCTGCAGCCCATACTGGGATGATCCTAGCTATGCATTTGATTTCTTCAACTTGCTGGATGCTCACAAGTTCCCATTTGTTTACTCTACTTCCATCTGGATTTAGCTCACCCTCCATTACTATAGCAGCTTTGTTCAACACCCTATATATATATATATATATATATATATATATATATATATATATGTATATATATATATATATATGTATATATATATTGAAAAATATATCAGCTTATGTACTTAGAAATTAGAATTACATGCCAAGAGGGTAAGCTAATTCGTAAGCTTTCAGATCATTCCGATAAAATTAAAGTACATCAATCTTTATTGTATTTCGATAATCTTTCTTTAAAAATAATTTATTTATTGAAGAAAGACACTTCTATAATGGAGAAAAAAAAAACAACATAAACACAATTGCATTTGGACACCGAGAAGATAAGCAAAAATCGACGATGGAGAGATGGTCAAGTGACATCATAGCTTCTCTCTGATTCATCAAATAATAAAGGGGATCCTTAGACACTTGTTAGGTACTATTTGAGTGTTTGAGTATCATTTTTAGAACAACTTTAATATTTAATTCACACATAAATCATATCTGAAACTTGTAAACTAGATTTTTCTTTGTCCAGCATAGGCATAACTATAGGTGTAGAAGATATATAGATTTTTCATGATTTATCTTTGTGCAGCCCACCAACAATATTGTTCAATCATTCAATGGTAGAAATATCTTACCTGTATTGTTTGGTCATAGGGAGTTTTGACGAAACAGCAGTCCCACAAAATGGGGAATCAAAGAAAACTCCATCATTAATCTCTTCCTGACTTGGATACTTGACTTTTCTCTTTTTGTATGCAGCCACAAAAACTTGGGCCACACCAGAAAAAACACTTCCTTCAGCCTTCACATACACGTAGACCCTCGTTCCAACAAAGAAGAAGATTATTGACAAGAACATGCACAGAGTTGGGATCCCAAACCCTAACTTCCAGCTCACGGAGTCTTGTATATAGATCACGGCTGTCTGAGTGAGAATTAATACCAAGGTGAATGTGGCGTAGTACCAATTGAAGAAGCTGTTAATCCCTTTCTTCCCTTCATCTGTGGTTGGGTCAAATTGGTCAACACCAAAGGGAATGCTGCAAGGGGCCACTCCAGCTGAACCAATGCTTAGAATGCCAAGCCCTGTAAACAGCACAGCCATTTGAGAATTGCTTGCTCTGACACACTGTCCCAGTGTTAGTTGCTCAGGAGTACAAGGTGGAGGCGTCATCCAGGATGTTAAAGTCACCACCATCATCCCCTGTTTAACAAATGTATATTCAACACAAAACTTAATTAGAAGGATCTTTGTCTAACATATACTCAATAAATATATAGGAAAACAATTTCTTCAACATCCAAATCCCTCTCCACTTTTGGGTGAGGGAGTGACTGATCAAAGTGATCAGCACAAAGTGTTCTGTCAGTTAATTGGATATTGACCAGTTACTTTGACTGTTAGCTCAATTCAAGTTTTCATACATGCTATCTTTTCTAAGTCATCTATTCTTTCATTCAAGCAATTGTTAAAGCTCCATGCAAGGCCGGTCCCGACATTTTGGAGGCCCTGGGTAAATAATAAAAATGGACCCCTAAATTTTTTTGGAGAAAGTTTAATGAGAACACTACGCCAAAAAATGTCTTTTACAGCGGTTAAATTTGGCCTTTTACAGCGGTTCGGACCCGCTGTAGAGCTCGCCGCTGTAAAAGACTATACAGCGGTCCGAACCGCTGTAAAAGATAGATTATTTACAGCAGCGGTTCTTAAAGGATAACTGCTGTAAAAAAAATTCGAATTTTTTTTGGAGACCCTTCTTTTTGGGGGCCTTGGACTGTGGGTCTGCTTGCACAGGCCCAAGACTGACCCTAGCTCCATGAGTAGTATTTGGGCCAAAACATCTAGTCAAAACACAAGAGTGCTTAGAGCATACATTATCTACTACTACCTCTCAAGGAGAACTTAAGTCGAAACCTCTCTTTATTCTTTGTGAAGGTTGTTAAACATGAAATAGATTTATTAAAAGAAAACTTGTAAAAATAGAATTCTTATAGAATACTGGTAAAAAGAGAAGTTTTGTAGAATACTTGAAGGTAGTGGATAATTATTATGGTAACCAAAGAAGAGAGGTAACCCAAGTCTTAAAAGTCAACCACAAGTAATTATACGAGTCACTTCTTTCATCGTTAACCCTTTGTTTATATAATATAGGATAAAAGATAGGTAAAAAGAAAAATGAGGTGTCGGTTAGGTTTGCACAATTTATATCTCTGAGTATTACTACATGTATTATTATACCACCTTAAACTAGAATTTAAAAAAGTAGTAACACCTTTCTAAAAAAATTGTATTAACCTTCATAAATTATTATTTTCCCGATAAAGTCCTTTTTAAATTAATTTTTTTGGTACAACGGAAAGACAAATTACATCATCGAAGGATTGACTTCTGAACCTTGTCCTCCTCAACTCATATGTCTCAACTCTTACCATTTGAGCTATCTTTTGGGGACTTTCTCTCTCTCTACTTTAATTATTCGTCATTTCATTTTCCATAAAAAAAATTATATATCCAAGTTAATAAATTTTTAAAATATCATTATCTTTTTAATTTCATACTATTTGAATCACAAACTTATACTTAGGAATAAAAAGAAACCTCACAAAATGTAAGAAGATAATGAGGGTTGTAATCACTTCTTACAACTTTTACCCATTTAGTGGGGGTCACTACATCACTGTTTTCTTGTAGTGTTAGCAACAAAAAACTAGCAAAGAGGGTCTTGGAGTATTTAGCTTGTTGACTTCAATCTGGCTACAAATTTGAAGTAAATGTGTATACCTTTTCTTGCTACTATTAGATCTCTTTACATTTTTTTTTTCTAATGTGGAGGGCTTAAAGCCCAGATCTCTTCACATTTTATATCTTGATATATATTATAAAATGATTAATATTTAATGAAGTGTGTTGGTGTGGTGATTCATTTTTCTACCGTTTAGTAGAGTGACAATGAGGTGAGAATTAGTCTCATCAACATACGTTATGGAATAGCTTTGGTAACATCGAAAAATTGACATATGTTTTTTAGAAAAAAAATAAAAATAGTGACTATAAATAATGGACCGAGAAAGTATTTAGTAGTAATTGATTGAAATTATCAACTTGCCTGACAAACATATCTTTGTCCTTCACTTATCAAAACCGACAAAAATAATCAAGTAGCTAGTTAATTATCACATGTTCTATACCAACAAAGGCTAATGATAGCTAGGTAAGGTATAGATATTTATAATGAAATCACACAAGTTCAAACTCTAGGATAGTTTCCCAAATGTGTATTTACATTTGTGAGAGAAGAAAAAAATAACATGTTCTTCTATCCTAAAAATCTGCTAACCACAAAAGTTTTGACAGGCTGGGCAGGGATAGAGATAAATAAGTCCTTACCAGAAGACAAACGACTGAACCAAAAGCTATAGTCCTGAAGCGACCGACATAAGCGTCAGAAATGAAGGCACCCAGTAGGGGGCCAAAGTTTGAAAACCCAAACCATGCGTTCACAATGGTAGCAGCATATACTTGCTCCAAGTGAAGCTCTCTTGTTAAATACACCATAAAGTTAGCAACCAACCCAAAAATTGCCAATCTCTGAAATGTTTCATTCGCTGCAAAAACATCAAACAACAAATAAATTAAATTTTTTCTTTCTTAATTTTGTGAAAGAAAAATGTCATGATTTTTAGAATTTACAAGTATCATCTACTTGGAGGCAATACTGCTGTTTGAAAAGAGAATATTTTATATTATGGTGAAGCTAATTCTTTGAACATAGATTTTTTTCATCCATAAAACTGCTTAAACCCGAGACTTTGTTTAAAGAAAATTACACATATATATATACCTCTTGAACGAACAACCCGTTGATAAAAAATGTGGAGATTTTGCGGACCAGAAGAAATTAAAGATGGTTAGAATATAAAACTGACCTAAAATATAGGGCATGGCCTTCCATCCTCCTGGTTGTTTCTTTGGGCTGGAATGAGGATTTTTCTTAGCCTTATTTTCCTTTGAAGCCATTATCTTCTCACTTTCACTTGAGAAACTAATGTGGTCGCAGTGGTTTTTGTATTAATAATATCTCTGACTTTGTGGACTCATGTTAAGGCGTTGGTCGGGTTTTGAGAGCTAAGGAACAAGATGGCTTAGTCCCATGCATATTTATGTGCACAAAAAAATATGGAATGAATGAATGAATGAATGGAGAGTCGACTAAGGATTTATGGCCATCATAAAATTGGGATGCCTGAATATCCGCGTAGAAAGAGACACTGGACATGTGGGAAGACACGTTTACTAAGTCATGCACCAACTGGATGCACACAATAGTTACGTGTTGCTTTTGCAATGATCTAGTGAACTCAACTTCAAGTAGGGGACCGTCAAAAAGAAAGGAAAAAACTTCAAGTAGGGGACCGTCCAAATTGGAAAAAAAAAGTAAATAAGCTGGCGTACCGTGTTGCGACTTTGGCCAAGCTAGCGGACGAGACACTTTCATCGGTGAATGAATTATATTTCGTGAATATTATGGATAATCAAACACCGTATTTATAAAATTTACAAGGTTGACGAATCATTAAAGGCTAATCTAATTATATGCATAATTACTGACCGCTTGCTTTGACTTGGTGGTGACTGCTTCCACAGAGACTTTAATCATTATTGTTGTTTGCATGCACTGCCATGTGGTATTTCAGGCAGGGATTGTTATGCTTTCGATAGAAATATAGATAAGTATGAGACACATTGCTTATAAAAAAAAAGTATGAGACACATTGTGAGACCCAAGTTTTTAAGCTTGGAATAAATTAGTGAAATTCCTTATTCACGATTAATTTGATGCAACATGAAGGAAAACCTGAACAAGTGTTTAATGAATGGAGTAAATTTGTGTAGGAGAAAGTTCAGAAAAAGGCTAAGGATTGTATCAAAGTCGATAAAAGTTATAGCACGATTAGTATTCGCTTAGACCTAGGACAAGAACCCTAGGAAAAGATTAATTCCACCTTTGGAACACTGTAGGAATAAATTCCAAAAATCTTCTAGAGGAATATAAGACTTTCTCTTATTCCTTTCCATAACAAGCGTTTCGATACGAAACCCTGGAATGTACGAACGCCAAATTCCAATACTCGGAAGTTTGCCGAAACCGAATCACTGATAGTTCAGAAACCCTAAAATCAACGGATGATGAAGACTTTTTCTATTCGGAGCTTCAAATAAAGATTTCATCCGCGTATGCCCACTCTAATCGACGTTCCAGATCTTTCTTCAGAAGGAAGTTTCTGCATCCGAGGTCAAAATCATAAAGTGCATAAAGTGCATTTTTAAGCCGGTAAACATTAAAAACAAGTCTCGAAAACCAAAAATCATACTGATATTTCTTTGGAGAATTAGAAGATTCAGCGGGAAGATTATCGTGTCTAAAATACGTTGGAATCAGTAGGAAAAATCGGAATCGCGAAATTCTCATTTTTCCACATTTTCCATTTCCTATATATAGTATGAAAAATGAAAAAAAAAAACAAAAAAATCACAAAAACACACACACGGCCGAGGGCTTCCAAGGGGGAAGGAGGAAAAGTGATTTTTTCCAATTCTTGACCGATCGTCGTTCCGTTCGTTGCTACGCGTAGACCTCGAGGTACTGATGCTTTTCCCTACCTCTGATCGTAAATTCTGTCGCTTTTCTCTATGTTTTTCTGTGCTCAAAGTTTTGAGCTTTTTGTAAAACTGTCCAAATAAGCTGATTTTGGTGTCTAAACTTATTGCCTACGTGCTCTAGAGCGTGAATATCCGGTTGTTTTCTGCTGAATGTCGCCGAAATGCCGCCGGGATCAATTTCTGTTGGAAAACCCCATTTCTGGGTAAAATTCCGTTCTTTAAGCTGAAAATTCACGATTGAGCTTAGCTTTAGAAGGATTAGTTGTTATAAATGTCGTTAGGATCGACCCCATCTAATTTGTTTTTTGAAATTCTGATTTTGAGTTTCCGAGCTAAAAATATTGACCAAAATACCCCTGCGACAGTTTTCGACCCGATAATTTTTCTGAGAGTTTCCCTGGCCTAGATATCGCCTAAGAATACCTAGGAATTGATTTAGATCGAAGAAAAAGTTCGAAAAACCCTATTTTCCATAGTGGCCGAAACCTATTAGCTTGGGTACCGTGTCCAAAAATAATTTTTGGGTCTCTATGACCTGAGCCATTGCGTAGCTCTTTCAATTGTTGAAATTTTGGCGCCGGTTTCGTGTCATTCCGAGTTCTGTAGCTCGAGTTATGCACGTTTTAGCGAATAAAGTGTTTTTGTACAAAACTTGAATCGAGTCAAAACTCATCCATTCGGGGGAAGCCCTTCCATTCGTGCCTAGATGTTGTACTCTGAAGCTTCTTGAGCTTCGTCGAACATTAGTTAGGATTGTTTTGATTGTATCGACTTGTTTTGATTCATTATTGCTTTGCTTGCTCAAAGGTTCAATTGTGGAAACTTTGGGATTGACTGAACAAGCTTGTGAGCGAGACCTACGCCGCGAGATTGGAACAACTCGAGGTTAGGGCAACTTATTTACTAGCTATTTGCATTGTAGGCGTCGATAACTTCGACTTGAATATTGCTTGATATTGAATATTGCTTGGATATTGCTTATCGCGTTATGGAAAAATATTTTATGGAGGCTTCGGCCGAGTGAACTTATATGAGTCGTGTGTCTCCGTTTTCTGAGAGGCTTCGGCCGTTTACTGGTTTCTGTCTTATGATTCCCGCAACGTATTATTGTTGTATCGCTCTTTAGAGCTGAATATTGTTGAATAGATATCGAATTGTGCGTGTTGACGCGATTGCGGAGCGTAGGTCATTTGAGTTAATTTTGTTGATCTTTCGGGTTGAGAGGAAACCATAGGCAGGTCCTGACCTGAGGTCTGAGATCTAGCCCTCTTTGGAATACTTAGACTTTTCCCGGGGATTTTATTTGGGAGGTTTGGGAAACTTTGAATAGTTGGAATTTGGAACTTGAAGAAATTATGGAACTTGGATTTCGATAATAAACCTCATAATTTAATTAACTCAACTTGAAATGCTTTGATTAATTAACGAGACCTTTGGGAAAATTTAAGAGTTGGAAATGATTGTGAAAAACGGGAAATAGTCGAAAAGCCTTGAACTTGAGATGATTTGATGGTTGTCACGGGGATGAACCATAGTGACCATGGAAATGTCACTGAGTGCAATATGTACTCCGGCTTTTCACAGCCTAGTCGCAAAGATGACTTTGACCTTCGGGTCCTTTTAAATTGACATTTGTAGTTAAACACGTATGTGTGAGGACGATTCGATGTTTAGCTAAACATATTGCATCATGCATATACTCGGGGTTGGGACGGTCGATATACTGGCCTTCATGAAGAACACCAAGAGTGTATCTTCGGCATAGCGGGCGCGAATCCTTATGTTTAACCCGACGGGTTGGACCGATTCGGCAATAATCGTTTGACACGCGTGAATCCGTATATTCAATCCAATGGATTGGATCGATTCGGCGGTAGTCATTCAGGCACGCGTGGGTCCGTATGTTCAATCCGATGGATTGGATCGATTCAGCGATTGCCATTTTAACTCGCGTGAATCCGTATGTTCAGTCCGAGGGATTGGATCGATTCAGCGACAACCTTTCGACACGTACGGATCCGTAAGTTCAATCGAATGGATTGGATCGAGTCGGCGATAGTCATTGGACACGCGCAACGTCCGTATGTTCGACTCCATTGAGCGAACCGACTTGGCGTTGTCATTTGCTGCGTGTGCGAGTCCTTATGTTCAACCCAGTGGGTTAGATTGACTCGACATGCATATTTATTGGGGTCGACGTTTGAATTGACATTGCATGCATACATGCGCCCCAATTTGGAATTGTTGAGATATTGCTTATTGAATTGTCGAGATATTGCTTATCGAACTTTTGAGATAGTAGATATTAAATTGTTTATTGGAGCATTGATAACATGCCATGTATATACCTTAGGGTAGGCAATACAGAACATATAAGTATATATACAACATATATATATATACCCCCCTTATTCTTCACATGTTGCTTGTACTATTTATTATATTCTGTGAGTTGACCCTAGCGCCTTGGCTTTGTTTGTATGTTTGTGTTTGGGCGGTCGGCCTGCTGCCAGGCGTCCGTCAGACGATTAGTGATGATTCGTCACTCGAGGAGGACCAGAAGCGTAATGACCATTACTGAAGTTTCGACGAGGACCCGGACCTCATGCAGGATCAGATGAGGGTCGATGTTAGGGGTGTAGTACTTTGGGTGTTGTTGTCATAGCTCTGATTGTCATTGCTTATTTTGGGGCAGGGCAGGTCCCCGACTATTAGCTTTTTGTGTGGTTCTCTTCCATGAGGATCACAAGGAGTTTGTCGGACGTAGAAGTCTCTTTTTGGAAGCCGTTTTGGGCTGACTTACTCTTCGGAGGACTGTATTTATAAAACTTATGACTCTATTTATGAGTCGCACTTGTTTGCCGTTGGGCAATACTTTTAGTTACTTGATGTTACTTTCCGTCACTGGAGGATACTCGTGACGATGCTTTTAGTTACAGCTGGACTGTAATAGTATTGTATATTAACCGCTGTTAAACGCGATTGGGATGAGTCTTTATATCGGCAAGTCTTTTTATTTAACCAATATCAGAAAAAAAAAATACCTGCTTTTCCGCTTTATTTTATTCTTGAGTTACTAAAGTGACGCCACCGAAATCGGGGTGTTACACACATTCTTTCTGTGAGACCCAAGTTTTTAAGCTTAGAATAAATTAATGAAATTTCTATTCACGATTAGGTTCAATGTAACGTGAAGGAAACCGGAACAAGTGTTTATCGAATGGAATAGATTTATGAAGGAGAAAGTTAAGGAAAATGCTAAGAATAGTATTAGAATCGATATAAGTTATAGCGCGAGTCTTATTCGCTTATGCATAGGGCAAAAGCGTTAGTAAACGATAATTTTTCGAGCTTTAATTCACCTTAGTTACGACTAATGATAACCTAGGAATCAAGTTTGATCGAAGAAAAAGCGCCGGAACACATTTTGATGTGTTGTGGCCGAGAGCTCCTAAGGGAGGGAGGAGAAAATTTTCTCTTTTGCGAAAACTCGTCGTATCGCGTTAGGTTATCGTACTCTGGAGCTTATAATGCTGCGTATAACGTTAACAATTATTGTTTGATTAGTTCTGACTTGTTGTGATTGAAATTTTGTGATTTTGCTCAAAGGTTCGTTTGAAGAATTTCTTGGAGCGGAAGGAGAGGATCGTGAAGGAACCCTGCAGGAACGCACTGGAGGAACTAGAGGTGAGTGCTACTCACTGAGTACTAGCTAATGCTTTAGGTGTCGACGAATTCGACTTGATTTATTGTTTATGCACTTGATTGAGATTTACTGAGAAATGTTTTCAGGAGGCTTCGATCGAGTGAACTAATTGAGACGTGTGTCTCCGTTTTCTGAGGCTTCGACTGACATTGTTGATTGGGATTTACTTATCGCTTTGATTGTTGTTGATTGATTCACATGTTGTGTGCTAAATGGTTAATCTTAGGATGTGTTGATATATGTGCCATGATTGTTGGATTGTGCTAATTTGGTTATGCAATTACACATATATCTGTTGTACGTCAGAGTGAGGATAACAGACAGTTATGCCATACTCATGATGAGATTTTGGGAAAGTTTGACGGGACGAACCGAGTTTCGGGCCCCTGTTATTGTTTTAGTGGATCGAGACATTCTCTGGGAGTTACTTGGGATCACGAGATCTTTTAAACTCATAAGATTAGAGACAAACCTAAATGGAAACTATTTTACAAGGAAAATTCATAAGACACTAAACAACCTCTGAACCCTTTAAATAATGATACCAATGTCAGGTGAAAGCTTAGGGCTTGAATATTAGTTTTGGAAAATGAGAAGTGTCGCTGAATCCAAGTTTTGGGGAAACTGATAAGTTTCTAAGTATGTCAGTACTCTTTTGCTCGATGAGTAGTTTTGTTGTTTGGCTTTCTAAAAGATAAGTCGGAGAACTATAAGTTTCCAAGTACATTGGTACTTTTTCGCTCGTTGAGCAGTTTTGGACCATCAGAATTGGATGAGTCAGATGACTCGAGAAGTCATCAAGGGTGATTGCACTCTTTTTTATATTTAATTGTCTTTGGTCGAAAAATCTACATTTACCTTAGGGTATACTTTTTAGTGACAATAAGTTAGCTCTCACGTGACGACGTGACGAGTGAGGTTGGAGACGTTGTTTGGCTAATCATATTGCATCATTCATACATTGGGGTTTATACAGGGTGGGATGCCGGACCTCGTTGGATTCCAAAAATGGTCATAAGACCCGGATTTCCATGTAAGAAAACTGCGGTGATTCTTAGTAGCAGACGGAAATGGCAGACCTGGGGGTTACGGCTGATCTGACTACATTTGTTTGGTGTAAGAGATGCCCGAGCGAAAATGGTTAAAAAATAGGCCGGTGTTAGGACTGACTCGATGGTGCCCATCTATCCGGAGCATTTTTGTTCCTTAGCATGTCATTGCATCTCATCATACATGCTGACCTAATTGTCGAATGTGATTGATATTTGTTATCTTACTTGATAATTGTTAAATTGTCATTTATGTTTCATTGGAGGATATACTACTTACAATGCTATTATAAGCCTATAGAACCTAAGTATCTATCTCCGTAAACTTTATCTATTGGGTGTATTATTTATGTAATTCTCTGAGTTGATCCTTGCGCCTGCTGTTTGTGTTTTGGCGGTTGTACGCCCATTGTCAAATGTCCATGGAGGATTGGTTCACGATGGTTCACCCCTCGGGGGGGACTAGGTTCGAGATGATAGATCAGGATATCTGTAAGTATTATTTTGAAATAAATAATAAGTGTGGAATTTAGTGAAGAATGAGTTTTATTGATTGATTATGCTTATGAAAATTTTATGAAGGGTATGGAAATGTTATTATTTTGAAATAATAATGTTTGGGTGCTTGAAAATAATTATTTTGTGGGGTTTTGGACCTCAAAATAAGGTGATTTGCGTGTTGCTTGGAGGCCAAGGAATTGATGGCCGAAAATTTGAAGAGAAAGATAAGGGAAGATTCTTTCTTGATTTGTTTGCTAGAGTTTAGGGAAAAATCTGGTTAAAGGGGGAAAGATTGAGGTTTTAAATAAGGAAGAGAGTTTATATCTTTATTTAAATTTTATATTCAGTTTTTTTAGAAAAAGGCTGAATATTATTTATGTTCATACAAATAATTTGGGAGATAGAAAATTTGAAAAAACCCCTAGTTTGGGCTTGTGAGGCCGCGTATTTGGTGAGAAAAAGGGCGGAGGCTTTTTCACTTTCATTCTAGTGTATAAGGCTGAAATAGAAAGCACCTACACACACTTTTCATTCACGTATTTCACTCAGCAAAAAGAAGAGAGAAAGAAAGATTATGAGAGAGGGAAAGAAGGAGCCGCCGCCACCCTAGGAGAAAGAGAGAAGCTGCGAGAGAAAGAGAGAGAGAGAGATCAAGGGAGAAGAGAGGGAGTCGAGCAAGGGAGGAAGAGCAAGGATCATCTCTTCAATCTTCATCTTTTCTTCTCAAGTTTTAGGCCAAGGTGAGGGTTGTTCTAGTTTGGGTAAAGTTTAGGCATTACATGCTCTAAATCTTGTGGTTTTGTGTGAAAGCTTGCGGGTTTTTATGATCTTAAACGTGTGGTACTTGTAAGTATGCTTAGGGCACAAAGTTTCTGTTTTGGTTATGCAAAACGAGTTTTTCCATGATTTTATGATAAATTCTTAGGCAAAAACATGGAAAAGTTGATGTATGTTTTGAATCTATAATAACATGTGTTGAGACAAATTTTTGTGATGATGCACATGATTGAAGAGTTTTTGGAATTTATATGGAATATGTGATAAAGCATGTTTATGAGTCCTTGATTGCCCTATATGCTAATTGTGGCGGAAACCCTAATTAACAAGGGTTTAGGCGAATAGATTTTGATAGACATGTATTGATGAAGGTGCTGGAATTTTATTTCATGATATGACAAGGAATACGACAACATGATTAGTTGATAAATGATGACGCATGGCCGAAACCCTACACTCCCTAGGGCTAGGCATTCACTTTGTTTACTTGATGAGAGATGTATGATGATTTGATGATCTTGTGAGGAGAAGGGATCAAACCCTAGACCTCTTGTTATTGTGCTATGTATGATGCTTTAATGGTTTACCTCTATAACATGACATTAGTAGTAAAGCCTAGAGATGCGACTTCGCTTACAAGTACTGATGTGATTGGTTATAGTGCCAGGGTATAGGCTATGGACCATGAGAACGATGGTGTTGTTAGAGACAAACAGTTACTTCCACGCGAGGGTGAATTTGTGAATTGACTGTGTGGTCTCCACGTGATAACCATGATTAAGTCATGGGATAAGGATTGACTGTGTGGTCTCCTTGAGAACTTATGGATTGACTGTGCGGTCTCCTTGTGACTTGGGTTGACTGTGTGGTCCCCTTGTGTGTTCATCTGCGGATGATCGAGATTGGCCAAGGTGTTGAGGCGGTTGTGTGAATGGTGAGAACGTTAGTCTAACTAAACCTTTGGTTTGCTAACTTGAGATGTGAGATTATGAGACTCTTGTTAATCGTATGCTTATATTTGAACTGTGATTATTTGTGAGTCTTGCATGGGAACTGACCCTCAATTATGTGTTTACTTGTTTGTTTTAGGGGGGGGGGGGGGGCAGATGGTTCAGACCACGAACACGGTGCATTCCTGGTAGCTAATTCTCCATGACGAGGATAAGGACGAGGAGTGGGTGTCCGACGCACACCAGGTTCGTCGCATCTACGTCGGCAATGCCACACTTCGGGGAACCAACGAGAGAAAGGAGAGTGTGTCGAGGTTCAACAACATAACGGGAGGGTGAAGCTACTATTCGCACCCCTCGCTTCCAAACCCCATTGAACTTGGAGTTAGAGGAATCTTCTATCCGAGAGACTGTGTTGGAGCTAGATCCTTCAGAGGACATGGAGGTTGAGCAGAAAGAGCCATCAGTGGAACGTGAGGAGCCACCAAAGTCTGAAGTGAAAGATGACGAGCTTACGGAGCCACAAGGCGAGGAGTGGGTTAGTGAGAACCTTAGTAAGGATGAGCGGAAGGTTCAGAGCTTCTTCTGTCTGCTAGTCAATTCTTACTTCGATTAAGAGGGTGACATCTATCGTGGCTTGAGGAATCATATGCTTGGAGAGTTCACCAATGAGCCGATACCAGACGATGAACCCACCACCGAGGAAGAAGAAGAGGACGAAGATGACGATGACGACGAGGCAAAGGATTAGGGTTATGGGGTTGAGAGACTTCCATTTTCTGTTTTGGGTTGAGAGTACCTAGGATGGGCATTGAAACTATTTTATTGCTTTCAGTTTTGGTTTTTTCAGTTTTGGTTTAACAATTTGATGTAATTTGATTTTGGGTTCGGTCCGATGACTCGTATTCATTTCGGTTGTTTATCGAATAGTTAATTTTAAGTTCGAGGTTTATGACATTGATTATTCCCGCGTGGTTTTTGAAAGTTGATATTATTCAAGAGTTTCATAAAATGAACTTTTGTCACTAATTGAAGATTAATTAATTGAACGACGAAAATTATTTACGAAAATTGAGACGGTTTGGTTACTGTGTGACACTCGAGAAATGGGGGCGTTAAAATATCCTCGACTCATGGTTGGTTGACCCCGCTAGCCACCGAGCTATCTATTCGGGGAGAATAATGGAGGATTGTGTCGACGAGTTGGGACACTCGACGGAGGGAGTACTGAGGCGTTATTCTGTCAGCTTTAACTTACCACCCGGCGTGCACTGTGGACCTGGTGCAAGAGCACCACCACCACCGTCGTCGTCTGACAACGAGAACCCCTCGGAGGGGGAGTCTGTGGGAGGAGCTTCTTTGGGATCGATGTAACACCCCGATTTCGGTGGCGTGACTTTAGTATCCAAAAAGAAAACTTAAGCGAAAAAAACGTGAATATTTTTTTTCGATAATATAATTAGAAACTGAAAGAAATGAAACTCAACAACAAAAATAACAGAACTAATATACAATAATAATTACAGCCTCCGCTGTAAGTAGCAAACCACGTCACGAGTAAACCTCCAGTGACGGAAAGTAAGAAAAGTAACGCCCGTAGGCAATATGTACAAACCAACAGGAAAGGTTGAGTGTCCGCAACACAAACCTTCAAAAATGA
The DNA here is from genome assembly GCF_012489685.1 of Lotus japonicus. NCBI lineage: Eukaryota > Viridiplantae > Streptophyta > Magnoliopsida > Fabales > Fabaceae > Lotus > Lotus japonicus. The sequence goes on from NC_080044.1 coordinate 39,474,201, forward strand.
GAATAAGTTGGCCCAAACGGCCTAAAAACAAGGCCTCCTAAGTCCAACCAACTCTCTGTGATCCCCGTAAAGAACCACACAAAAAGCTATAGGCGGAAAACTACCCTGTCCCCAAAGAAACAAATGAAGGTCAGAGCTAAGACTCTACTCCTACACTAATCCTATCTCGAGGAGCTCACACCAGCACGCAAAACTATGTGCTAGCATGTTCGTCGTCTGAATCTGAATCCAGAACGACCAAGTCTACAAATACTATCCGTCCTCCCCTCGCAACCGTGATGCGCTCCGGTGTTGGACTCACGGGCTTAGGGCCCGAACCATGATCATCAATGATAGCAACCGTGGGTGAGCTGGACTCTGAAGAAGTCACTCCCACCGGCTCCTCCTCTGAGGGTTCCTCATCATCAGAAGATGACGGTGGTGGTGGTGGTCCTAATTCTGGTCCGCAGTGCACTCCGGGCGGCAAGTTGAAACTGACAGTGCACCTCCTCAGCACTCCCTCCATCAAGTGTCCTACTCTGTCTACGCGATCCTCCATGATCCTCCCCGAGTACGTCGCGCGATGGCTAGCGGGGTCGACCACCCACGCGCCGGGGTCATCCTGATCTATCATCTCATATCTAGTCCCCCTCGAAGGGTGGACCATCATGAACCAATCCGCTAAAGACATCTGACAATGGGCGTAGTCCGCCAAAACACACACAGAAGACGCGAGGGTCAACTCCAAAGAAATTATGTAAATAATATCACCAATAGATACAGATAAGAGATTAGCCACTTAGGCTTATAGCTAGAGATAGCATCCTAGAGTTGTATATTCTACAATGAATATAAACGACAGTAAAAACAATTAACATGCTTCAAATAGGATTTAACAATTATCAATCGCACTCAGCAACTAAGTCAGTATGCATGTAGCATGAAATGCAGATGACGGTTAACCCAGTTAACCAAATGCATTCCGGAAAGGATGGACATCAACGGATCAGCCCTAGCACCAGGCACGGTGGGACCATTTCGGCCCGCGTGCCTCTTATACCAACAACAACGGTAGTCAGATCAGCATAAAACCCGAAGGCGTGCCATTTCGGTCTGCTACTAAGAGTCGCCTAATAGTGCTCTTACGCGGAAATCCGGGTCTTATGACCATTTTGGAATCCACCGAGGTCCGAAGTCCGTCTCGTGTTAATACCTCATTAATGGTGCATGAATGCGAAATGATTAGCCAAACAACGTCTCCGACATCACTCGACACGTCGCCACGTGTTCTAGCTAAATTAATGTCTCTAAAAGCTTACCCTAAGGTAAAGTCGATTCTGCGACAAAAGACACTTCTTTACAACAACACATTCTCTCATGATGATCTCCAAATCATCCGACTCATCTCCATCCGATGGTCAAAACTGCTCAACGAGCAAGAGTATCAACATACTCGGAAACTACCTGTTTCCCGGCTTATCTCTCAGATAGCCTAACAACACAACTGCTCCCAGAGCACAAGAGTACCAATACTCAAAACTTATAATTTTTCTCAACACTTGGATCCGACGACACTTCTCGTTTTCCAAAACTAAGATTTGAACCCTAAGCTTTCCTTCGAGATTATTATCATTACTTAAAGATTTAGAGGTTGTTTAATGTCTTATGAGTTTTCCTTACAAAATAGATTTCCATTTAGTCTTATTGCAAATCTTATGAGTTTTCAAGATCTCCTAACCCCAAATAACTCCCAGAGAATGTCTCGATCCCGTAAAACAAAACTAGGCCCGAATCCTCGTTCGTCCTGTCAAACTTCCTCAAAACTCTCATAAAAATCGGCATGACTTGCCCGCTATTCTCACTCCTCAGTACCACAGTATATATGAAAAGGCATAGTTAAATCAGCACAGTCAACAAACATATCATATATATCAACACATTCTAGAATAACCACATAGCACTTAGCATATAGGCATTTATCACACATCCTAGATTAACCATTTAGCACGTACCATGTAATTCAATCTCAAAAACAGTCAGTAGATGAATCATCTACATTGTCAGCCGAAGCCTCAGAAAACATTTTTCCAGTCAAACACAAACAAGTGCATAAACAGTAAATCAAGTCGAAAGCATCGACACCTAAGCATTAACTAAGAATTCAGTGAGTAGCCCTCACCTGTAGATTCTCCAGGATTCTCTTCGAATGCTCCTACACAATCAGCTCCTTGCTCTTCAGGAAATTCTTCAAAAGAACCTTTAGAGTAAAACCACAGAATTCCATCAGAATCTATCAGAAACTCAGCAATCAATACTCACTAAGGTTACACGAAGTAGTATATACTCCGAGGTACGATAATCTAGCGCGAAAGGACAAGTTTTTGAAAAAGAATTTTCTTCCTCCTCCTAGGGTGTTCTCGGCCACAATTGGTAATTGTGCGGGTCGATTTTTCTTCGATCAAACTTGGTTCCTAGGTTATCATTAGTCGTAACTAAGGGTATTCTAAACTCGGAAAAATTATCGGATCGAAAACTGTCGCAGGGGTATTTTGGTCAATATTTTTAGCTCAGAATTTCAAAATTGGAATTTCGAAAAACAAATTGGATGAGGACGTCACCAACGACGTTTATGACGACTAATCCTACTAGCACTAAGCTAAGGCAATAGTTTTCAGCCCAAAGGACGGAACTTTGTCCCAAAATGGGTATTTGAAGCAGAATTGAAACTCGACGGTAGTTTTTCGAGAATCGGCGCAGTATTATTAGCTAAACATGCTCTTGGGCACGTAGGGAAGATGTTTAGATAGAAAAATGAAGTTATATGGATAGTTTTTCAAAAACCTCAAAACTAGGAGCACAAAAAGACATAGTGAAAAGCTACGGAAAAGACGATCAGAGGTAAGGATTAGCGACTATACCTCGATACCTTCAAGTAGCAACTGTTGAATCAACGATCAAGCAAGAAATGAAGAAAATCTTCTCTTCTCCCTCCTCTAGCAAACTCGCGGCCTCTTGGGAAGAAAATGGTGAAGTTTTGTGATTTTTCTTATCTTTCTTGCTATATATAGAGGATGGAAAAACGCGGGAAAATGAAAGTTTCGCGATTCCGATTTTTCCGGCTTCATTCTCCGTGAATTCTAAGATAGGTTTTGGCGACATAATTCCAAAACTCAAAAGAGGTTTCCTTGTATTTTAGGTGACTAATGCAAAGTCGATGTAAAACTATTTTACCCGATAAGTTACTTTTTGCATTGAATGTCGGAAGAGAAAACTTCCTTCTGAAGAAAGATTGAAATCATCAAGAGAAATGGGTGTACGCGTGTGGAATCTTCATTTGAAGCTCCGAATAGAAAAATTCTTCATCGTCGGTTGATTCTAGGGTTCTTGAACTATCAGGGTTCTAGTTTCGGCAAACTTCCGAGGATTGGAATCGGACGTTCGTAGATCCTAGGGTTTCGCCTTGAAACGCTTGTTATATATGGATTAAGAGAAGTTCTAACATTTCTCTGAAGATTTTTGGAATTAGCTTCCATCGTGCCTTTAAGTGAAAACTAGCTATTTACTAGGGTTTCTGCCCTAGGTTTAAGCGTATATCGATCGTGCTATACCTTTTATCGATTTTGATACAATCCTTAGACTTTTCCTGAACTTTCTCCTTCATAAATTTATTTCATTTAGTAAACTCTTGTTCAGGTTTCCCTTCACGATACATCAACCCTAATCGCGAATAAGAATTTTATTCACTTGGCATAAGCTTAAAAACTTGGGTCTTACATTACTACCCTCCAAAAAGAAAGTTTCGACCTCGAAACTTAAGGGTCAGTAAAAAGTTCTGGATACTGTTCTTGGATCTTCTCCTTCAGCTCCCATGTCGCATCACCGGTGTCTTTATTCCAAATGACTTTCACTAACTCGATCTCTGTTCCCCTCAACTGCTTTATCCTGGTGTCACCAATGCTAATTGGCGGTGTCTCGAAAGACAGATCATCCTTCAGCTCAATGTCATCCAGTTCGATAACATGTGTCGGATCCGCAATATATTTCCTCAGTTGTGACACATGGAATACGTCATGAATGTTCGATAGAAATGGAGGTAGTGCAATCTGATAAGCGACTGGTCCTATTCGACGAGTGATCTGATAAGGTCCAATGAACTTGGGCGTAAGCTTCTTTGACTTGATTGCTCGACCAACTCCCGTAGTCTGAGTAACTCTCAGAAATACATGGTCTCCTTCTTCGAATTCTAGAGCTCTGCGCCTTTGATCTGCATAACTCTTCTGTCTACTCTGAGAAGTCCTCATTTTCTTCCTGATCTGCTTGATCTTCTCGGTTGTCTGTTGCAGAAGTTCTGGTCTTACTAACAGATTCTCTCCATTTTGATACCAACACAAAGGTGTTCTACACTTGCGGCCATACAAAGCCTCATACGGTGCCATACCTATGCTCGTATGAAAACTGTTGTTGTATGTGAACTCAATCAATGGCAATAGGTTTTCCCAACTGCCCTTGTTATCTAACACGCAAGCTCGTAGCAAATCCTCCAATGATTGGATAGTTCTCTCAGTCTGTGGATGATAAGCAGAACTTAGTCTCAGCCTCGTTCCCAACGCCTCCTGAAGAGCTCCCCAAAAATGTGAAGTAAACTTTGGATCTCGATCGGAAACAATACTGGTCGGTACCCCATGAAGGCGTACAATCTCCGCTATATATATCTCTGATAGTTTCTCCACGTTGTACGTAGTTCTCACAGGTACGAAATGAGCCGACTTAGTCAACGATCCACTATTCCCCAAATAGAATCATATCCCTTTTGAGTTCTTGGCAAAGCCACGACGAAATCCATTGATATGCTATCCCATTTCCATTATGGTACATCTAAGCTTTGTAGCATACCTAAAGATTTCTGATGTTCCACCTTCGCCTTCTGACATGTCAAACATGCAGCTACATACTCAGCAACTTGTCTTTTCATTCCTGGCCACCAAAAATTCATCTTCAAGTCCTGGTACATCTTTTTCATTCCAGGATGAATGCTCAACTTGCTCTTGTGACCTTCATCCAAAATCAACCTCCTCAAGTCAGGGTTGTTAGGTACGCAAACCCTATCCTTACACCGTAGGATATTGTCACTTCCTACCTTGAATTTCGGGTCCTTACCCTGAATTACCAAGTTCCTTTTCCCGAGCAGAAACTCATCTTGTAACTGTTGGTCTCGGATTTCTTCCATCAATCCATTGGCAATTCTGATCATCCCAAACTTCAGTTCTCCCTCGGATAATCTCACATCCAAGCTCAAATCTCGAAATTGTTCCAGCAATTGCAGCTCTTTAACTATCATTGACGAGATATGTATCTTCCTGCTCAAGGCATCAGCAACAACGTTAGCCTTTCCAGGATGATATTGTAGAGTAAACTCGTAATCCTTGAGAAATTCCATCCAGCGTCTTTGTCTCATGTTCAGCTCCTTCTGCTCGAACAGGTACTTCAAGCTCTTATGATCACTGAATATGGTGAAATTGCATCCATATAAGTGATGTCTCCAGATGTTCAGTGCAAATACGATGGCAGCTAGCTCTAAGTCATGAGTTGGATAATTCTTCTCATGAACCTTCAGTTGTCTTGAAGCATAAGCAACTACCTTCCGATGTTGCATCAGCACACATCCCAAACCTTGATGCGAAGCGTCACAATACACTTCATACGGTTCCTCTGGTTGCGGTAGAACAAGTACAGGTGACGTCGTCAACCGTTCCTTCATCGTCTGGAAACTAGTTTCGCACGCTTCGGTCCATGCAAAAGGTTGATCCTTCCTCGTAAGTTGAGTCAAAGGTCCAACAATCTTGGCGAAAATTTCGATGAAGCGACGATAATATCCCGCCAAACCAACGAAACTCTTGATCTCAGTCACTGTCTTTGGCCGTTCCCATGACATTACAGTCTCTACCTTTGCTGGGTCCACAACTATGCCCTCCTTAGAGATCACATGGCCTAAGAATTTTACTTCTTCGAGCCAAAATTCGCACTTAGAAGGGTTGGCGTACAACTCCTTCTCCCTCAGTACTTGTAAGACTTGTCGCAAGTGCCCCTCATGGTCCTCAGCATTCTTTAAGTATATCAGAATATCGTCGATAAACACCACGACGAACCGATCTAAGAATGTATGGAAAGTCCTGTTCATGTAATCCATGAATATGGCAGGTGCGTTTGTCACCCCAAATGGCATCACTAAGTACTCATAGTGTCCATAACGGGTTCTGAATGCCGTCTTCTGGATATCCTCAGTCTTGACTCTGATTTGATGATAACCCGACTTCAGATCGATCTTTGAGAATATCGCCGCTCCTCGCAGTTGATCCATCAAATCATCAATTCTAGGTAACGGATACCTATTCTTGACGGTTACCTTGTTCAGTTGTCGGTAGTCGACACATAATCTAGATCTCCTGTCCTTCTTCTTCACCAATAAGACTGGCGCTCCCCAAGGTGAAACGCTTGGTCGGATGAATCCCTTCGACAGAAGATCCTCTAGTTGGGACTTCAATTCCACTAATTCCGCAGGTGCCATACGATATGGTGCAATCGAAATCGGCCCTGTTCCCGGTACGATGTCAATAGCAAACTCAATGTCGCGTACAGGCGGCAATCCAGGTACATCGCCAGGAAAAACTTCCACGAAGTCTCTCACCACTGAAATATTATCAACTTCCGGATTCCCTTTACTCTCCAAGCTTAGCAAAACGGAATACTCTTGAGATCCCTCGTTCAAAGAGACGCTAATGTGATTGGCAGATAGATACTCGGAAAGATCCGAATCAAGAAATACCACTCTCTTTCGGTTGCAGTCCAAAAGACAATGATAGTGGGACAACCAATCCATTCCTAGGATAACATCTAGGTTCTTAAGAGTTAGGCATACTAGGTTAGCATGGTAGACTCTATTGTTATATGTTACCGGACAATACATACATGCCGTATTAGCAAGTAGAGTTTTGGCAGGAGTGGTAACTATAAGATCGAAGCTCAAAGCAGTAATAGGAAGTCTTAATCTGGTCGCACATTCTCTAGAGATAAATGAATGCGTTGCACCGGAATCAAAAAGTACAGTTAGGAGATTACCGTCAATCTCGCAGTCTCCTCTAATCAGCCCATCGACCCCTTCAGCATCTTCACCATCCATGGTGTAGACTCTCGCGTTTGCAGCAGGACGCTTTCCACGAGCAGTGTTGACGGTTGGTTCCGTCTTGGGTACCCTGCACTGAGCAGCAGTATGCCCCAATTTGTTACAGTTGAAGCATTGAGGTCTCGTGTCGGGGCAAGCACGAGCATAGTGTCCCGGCTTCCCACACTTAAAGCAGGTCATCTCTCTGTTCTGAGTCTGATCTCCAGAACCACCAGCAGCGCCCGTCATGGGTCTGTAAGATCCTGAAGCAAACCCTCTCCCAGCAGGTCGTTGATACGGCCTCCTGTTCTGAAATTTCCCTCTGCTCTGAAAATTTTGAGAGCCCGACCTCATCGGCCCTCCAGTCCCAGCACGGTTCACTCTCCGGTTCTTCATCAGTTCCACTTCTGTGGCTTTCTCAACCAAAGATTGGAAACACATGATTCCCAGCGGCCTCACTGAGTCCTCAATGTCAGGCCTCAGTCCATTAACAAAGCGCTTGCACATGTAGCGCTCATCCACGTGATCATTGAAGAATTGAAAATGCTTCGCCAAAGATTCCAGTTTGGAAGCAAATTCTGGTACAGACATACCTCCTTGACGGAGTGTCAGAAACTGTGCCTCCCGCTCATCCCGAGCACTTGTTGGAAAATACTTCTCCAAGAATGCAGTTCGAAAGGAGTTCCAGTTGATCTCCTCCTGATTAGCTTCCATAATCCCCCTGGTGCCCTTCCTCCAGTACTCAGCATCACCGAGCAGTAGATAAGTTTCCATGCCCACTTTGGCACCCTCAACAGTCTGCAAAACACCGAAAATCTTCTCGATTTCCTGGATCCAGAGATCCGCCTTATCCGGGTCAGTACCACCCGAAAACTTTGGTGGATTTTGTCTCCTGCTGTCATTCAGGCCTTTGTTCTGGTCCAGAGTTACTTCCCTCTGGCGCTGATGCTGATCACGTGCCTCCTCAGCAGCACGCTTCATAGCATTATCGTTCGCCTGTGCCGTCACAGCTTGGGCCATAGTGGCCATCATCTCAGCTAATTGATTAGTATTCACCATGTTCTGTTAAGTGAAACAAACAGTTAGTACTTATCATAAGATAGCATCTAGCATAACTATACAATATGATTAAGCAATAACTTCAATCAATTCTAAGCGAAAAATCGCTTGCAGACAATCAATTTTCACTCTTTGCAGAGTCACACAACCTAGCACAGAAGACCTATTCCCCAAAGACTCCCGAAAGACTTGACAAGCTCTGATACCACAATGTAACACCCCGATTTCGGTGGCGTCACTTTAGTAACCAAAAAGAAAACTTAAGCGAAAAAAACGTGAATATTTTTTTTCGATAATATAATTAGAAACTGAAAGAAATGAAACTCAACAACAAAAATAACAGAACTAATATACAATAATAATTACAGCCCCCGCTGTAAGTAGAAAACCACGTCACGAGTAAACCTCCAGTGACGGAAAGTAAGAAAAGTAACGCCCGTAGGCAATATGTACAAACCAACAGGAAAGGTTGAGTGTCCGCAACACAAACCTTCAAAAATGAGAATAAGTTGGCCCAAACGGCCTAAAAACAAGACCTCCTAAGTCCAACCAACTCTCTGTGATCCATTTTGTAAACCGGTACATATTAGTTTATATACCGGAGGATTTAACTCATAGAGTTAAAATAAAAATATAAGAGTGATTCCTATTTTTCCGGCTTCGTTCTCCGTGAATTCTAAGATAGGTTTTGACGACAGAAATCCAAAACTCAACAGAAGTTTCCTTCTATTTTAGGTGACTAATGCAAAATCGGTGTAAAACCTTTTTACCCGATAAGTTACTTTTTGCAGTGGATGTCGGATGAGAAAACTTCCTTCTGAAGAAAGATTAGAAACAACGAGAGAAGTAGGCGATCGCCGGTGGAATCTTCATTTGAAGCTCCGAATAGAAAAAGTCTTCATCGTCCGTCGATTTTAGGGTTTTTGAACTATCAGGGATTCCGTTTCGGCAAACTTCCGAGAATTGGAATTTGACGTTCGTACGTTCCAGGGTTTCACATCGAAATACTTGTTTATAGACGAATAAGAGAAATTATAACATTTCTCTGAAGATTTTTGGAATTAGTTTCCATCGCGTCCTAAAGTATAAATTAACTATTCACTAATACCTTTGACCTAGGATTAGGCGTAGGTTAATCGTGCAATAACTCCTATCGGTTTTTCGATAAATTCCTGGACTTTTCCTGAACCTTTTTCCTTCACAAATTTATCTTAATCAAATAAACTCTTTTATTTTATTCACTTATCCAAAGCTTTAAAACTTGGGCCTTACATTACTACCCTCCAAAAAGAAAGTTTTGACCTCGAAACTTATGGTTCAGTAAAAATTTCTGGATACTGTTCCTTGATCTGTTCCTTAAGCTCCCATGTAGCCTCGCCTAAGTCCTTGTTCCAAATGATTGTCACCAATGCTAATTGGTGGCGCTTTTCGAAAGACAGTTCATCTTTCAGCTCTATGTCATCCGGCTCAACTACTCGTGTCGGGTCTATGTTGGAAATAATATCGGTCGGCACTCTGTGCAATCGCACAGCCTTAACCACTTGCTTGTTTACTTTCGTTCGTCCGATATTCTGCTTAAGCCCAGTACACCTCCGCCATTCCAGAGTGTGGATGTTCAACCTGTCCTCGTGATCTTTACTCATGATTCAAAACTTAACTCGATCTTACTATATCTCATAGACGAACTATTCCCTTGGAATCTACTAATCCCTTAACGTTAGTTCCAACTTCGTAACTATCCTCATTCGCACCATGAAATCAATCTTCTACTTATTCATCATTCAAATTAAAACTCGACTTGAGTCTTAATACCTCGTGCATCGCTAGACCCAATCCCTTTTAACATCCATTCATCAGCAACTTATAAGCTAATCATCATCTTAATATCTTACAATCCATCATTGTCATCTCCCCTTTTTCGAGACTTCCCTTACTCGAACCATAAAACCAACCTTCACTTATTCACAAACCACTTTACACCTACCTAAAATCCTTAACACTTCCCCTAAATCCGAACTTATTCCCTAGAAGATCAAATCATAACTGTACCTCAGGAAACTTAACTAGTCATTTTATCATCTGATCCCTCAACATTAAGTTGATCAGGCCTAATACATCGAAGGTAAAGATTTAGAAAAACCCACTGGAACAGTCGATGAGTTCCTAACATCCAGTAGTCACAAAGATCTTGATATTAAATCCTCAATGATGCCGCTACGGAACTACACACTCTCGACATCATACGTATACTATCCATACGGAATCTCTCTGAGATTCATCCTTCAGCTTCTAACTTCTGGTTAAACGCATCGGTGCAAGACTACTTTCTAGGCCTAACGTGTTATTCTAAACCTCGTGTAACTTCTATAGTTTAAACACGAGCAACGGTCAAATAAAGTATTATTAGGCGTACTAACTATAAAGTCAAAGCTTAAACAATATAAGTAAAATTGGTGCGTCGCATGTGCTACGAGAGTAGTGGAGTGTATTATACTAGAATGAGAAAGAATAGTTAGAAGGTTACCATCGTTTGTGCGCTCTCCTCTGACTAGTCTACCAGCTCCCTCGCCGCACGAGACATAGACTCCTCCCCGTGCAGCAGGATGTCTTCCTTTTACCGTAGGCACAGATGGCTCCACCCAGGTTACATTGCAATCCTTGGCTTGATGCCCCGGGCGATTGCAGTTGAAACATAGAGGTCTCCCGTCTGGACACTTGTTAGAGTGGTGCCCCACCTTCTTGCACCTGTAACACGTTACTTGCTTCCTCGCCCCTTTAGATATGGCAGGAAGTTTACCCTTCATCTTGTTGTCAGACGGTCCCGCCTGAAACGTCTTACAGTTCACGGCCAAATGCCCTATCTGGTTACAATTAAAACATCGAGGCCCTTGGTCCAGACATGCATTAGCATAGTGTCCATTCTTTCCACACCTGAAACATGTCACCTCAGGATGTGCTGATTGGCTTCCTGCCCTTGGAGTGGCAGTAGTCGAAGACTTAAAAGATCTTGGGGTAAAACCCCTCTCCTTCGGATGCTGATACGGCCCCAACTGACGGTACTCCTGAGAACCTGACCTCACTGGTCCTCCAGTTCCAGCTCGGTCCAACCTACTTTGCTGGTACTTGGACGCCTCGATTAGCGGTTGAGGTTGCTCACGTGCCGCCTCCTCAGCGCGTCTGTAAGCATCCTCAGCAGCCTGATTCATCATTGCCTCAATCATGGTAGCTATTGCCTTCGCCATACGGTCAGGGCTTACCATCCTATGCTTAGTCAAACAAACAGTTAGTACTCATCATAAGATAGTCTCTGGCACAACTATACAATATGATCGAGCAATAACTTCAATCAATTCTAAGCGAAAAATCGCTTGGCAGACAATCAATTTTTACTCTTTGCAGAGTCACACAACCTAGCACAGAAGACTTATTCCCCAAAGACTCCCGAAAGACTCGACAAGCTCTGATACCACAGTGTAACACCCCGATTTCGGTGGCGTCACTTTCGTAACCAAAAGAAATACTTAATGCGGAAAAACGTGAATATTTTTTTTTTTCGATAATACAAAATTAAAACGGAAAGAAATAGAGCTTGACAACAGAAGATAACAGGACTAGTATACAATAATAATTACAGCCCCCGCTGTAAGTAGTAAACCACGTCACGAGTAAACCTCCAGTGACGGACAGCAAAAGAGAGTAACGCCCGAAGGCAAAAGGTACATTTCAAAAGAAAGGATTAAGTGTCCGCAACACAAACCCTCAAAATGAGAATAAGTCAGCCCAGATGGCCTAAAACAAGACCCCCTAGTCCAACCAACTCTCTGTGATTTCCGTAAAGAGAACCACAAGAAAAGCTAAAGGTCGGGGACCTACCCTGCCCAAAACGAAAGACTGAACATCAGAGCCAAGACGCTTCTCCTACACTAATCCCAACTATGCATCCCCAAGATCGTCGTCTGAATCTGAATCCAAGACGACCATGTCGATGACTGCATCGGTCTCCACAGCTGGTCGCGCGGGTTCTGCACCCGATCCCAAATCAACAGCTGCCGCCCAGTCCCGCAGTGTACACCCGGTGGCAAGTTGAAGCTGACAATGTAGTGCCTCCAAACTCCGTGCGTCAGGCTTGGTATCCGGTCAATGCGATCCTCCATTATTCGCCCCGAATAGATAGCTCGGTGGCCGGCGGGGTCGACCACCCATGAGCCCGGGGTGTCTTGGTCCAACATCTCAAACCTGGTCCCCCCGGAAGGGACGACCGTCTCGTACCAGTCCGCCATACTCAACTGACAATGGCGTAGTCCGCCCAAACACACACAGAAGACGCGAGAGTCAACTCCAAAGAATTATATAAATAATAAAACCAGATATATAGGATAATAATTATTTAGCCTCTCAGGCTTATAAGTTTAGGGATAACATCCTAAGGTTGCATATTTCACAATGAATATAAAAGATCATAATAACAGGTAGCATGCCTCAAATAGGATAAACAGGTACCAATCACACTCAGCAACTAAGTCAGCATGTATGTTGCATGAAATGCAATGCTGGGTAACAAAATGCATTCCGGAAGAAGGATGGACACCATCGAGTCAGCCCTAACACCGGCCAAAGTGGGACCATTCCGCTCGGGCGCCTCTTACACCACACAAAAGTAGTCAGATCAGCAGTGAACCCGTAGGTCTGCCATTCCGTCTGCTACTAAGGACCACCGTAGTGTCCTAAATATGGAAATCCGGGTCTTAGGACCATTTTGGAATCCACCGAGGTCCGGTAATCCGCCGTGTATTAACCTCAAAATGAGTGCATGAATGCAAGTGATTAGCCAAACAACGTCTCCGACCTCACTCGACACGTCGTCACGTGTTCTAGCTAACTTATTGTCTCTAAAAAGCCTACCCTAAGGCAAACGTCGATTCTGCGACAAAATGAATTAATCAAAAGAAGAAGAATGTACTTTGGAACTCATGGTTCCCGGCTAAACTTTAGATAGTCAATCAATAAACTGCTCATCGAGCGAAAAGGTACCGAAGTACTTGGAAACTTATAGTCTCCGGCTAAACTTTAGATAGCCAAACATTAAACTGCTCATCGAGCGAAAGAGTATAAGCATACTCGGAAACTTGTAAGTTTCCTCAAGACTTGGACTCGACGACACTTCTCATTTTTCAAAACTAATATTCGAGCCCTAAACTTTCGTCTGAGTCTTTTATCATTATATTAAGGGTTTTGAGGTTGTTTAATACATTATGGAGGTTCATTATGAAATTGTTTAAGTTTCGTCTCTAATCCTATTAGTTTCAAAGATCCCATAATTCCAATGATTCCCTGGAGAAGGTCTCAAAACAAAAGGTCCATCATCACCCAAGTAATGGCCCGAGAAGTTCCCAGGTAAGCTGGCCGGGCACAATGCCTCATTAAAAGCCCTTCTTGCCTTAGACAGAACAACCCAAGTTCTTACATGAATTCAAATGGGGTTTTTCCAATATCATTTTCAAACTCATTTTCCTTAGAGAAGGTCTTGATCCATAAAACAATAATAGGGTACGAACCTCGGTCCGTCCCATCAAACTTTCCCAAAATCCCAAAGTAAAATCGGCATGACGTGCCCGTTATCCTCACTCTGAAGCATAACAGATATAAGTGGAGTAACATAAATAAATCAGCTCAATCAATAAACATAAACAACATATTCCAACACATCCTAGATTAACCATTTAGCACATAACATGTGAATCATTTAGCACACAATATCATGGCATCAAGTACTCTACAAGATCGACCGAAGCCTCAGAAATCATTTCAGGCAATTAGCAATTAAGTGCATAACACATAAATCAAGTCGAATTCCTCGACACCTAAAGCATTATCTAGTAATTCAGAGAGTAGCCCTCACCTGTTGATTTTCCAGCTCGCTCCTTGAACTTTCCTTCACGATCTTCCTCCTCAAGTCCTCCGAATTCCTCAAACGAGCCTTAAAGAAATTTCACAGAAATCAATCACAATGAGTCAGAAACTCAGCAAACAATAAGTCCTAGGGTCACACGGAACACTACAACTCCGTGGTACGCCGATCTAACGCAATAGGACAAGTTTTCGAAAAAGTCGGATTTCCTCCCCCCCTTGGTATAGCTCTCGGCCACTTTTCCTAATTGGGAGGGTCGATTTTTCTTCGATCAAACTTGGTTCCTAGGTTATCATAAGTCGTAACTAAGGCGGATCTAAGCTCGGAAAAATTTTCGGATCGAAAACTGACATAGGGGTAGTTTGGTCATTATTTTAAACTCAGAATTTCAAAACTGGATTTTTGAAAAACAAATTGGATGGAGATGTCAACAACGACGTTTATGACAACTAATCCTACTAGCACTAAGCCAAGTCGAGATTTCTAAGCTAAAAGGTTGCGACTTTGCTTAAAAATGGGTATTTGAAGCAAGAATTGATTCCGGCGGAATTTCGGCGACATCTGACAAAATCTAATCCGCAGAACACGCTCAGGAGCATGCAGGGAAGAAGTTTAGACGCTGAAATCAGCTTATTTGAACAGTTTTACAAAAACCTCAAAATTTTGTACTCAGAAAGACATAGGAGAAGTCGACAGAAACGACGATCAGAAGAGAGAAATAGTTTACCTACCTCAAGGTCTTCGATTAGCAACGATCGGTGAAGCAAACGGGTAAGAATTCACGAAGATCAACTTCCTCTTCTTCTCCTCTCTTGGCCGCGGTTTTGGGGAAAGAAATGGGTGAGTTTTGCAAAATTTTCATTTTCTAGCTTATAACCTATATATAGTGAAGGAAATGGAGATATTTTGCAAAGTTTGGATAAGGATGCATTGGTGGATGGATAAGGATGGATAGATATTTTTGAGAAGATATTTTGGTAAAGATATTTTGTAGAGATTAGATAAGGATGAGTAGATATTTATCAAGGATCGGATAAGGTTGAATAGATATTTATCAGAAATTGGATAAGAACGAATAGATATTTATCAAAGATTGGATAAGAACGAATAGATATTTATCAAAGTTTGGATAAGAACGAATAGATATTTATCAAAGATTGGATAAGAATGAATAGATATTTATCAAAGACTGGATAAGAACGAATAGATATTTTAGGGAGATATTTTGAGAAGATATTTTGTAAACCGGTACAGATTAGTTTAGATACCGGAGGATTTAACTCATAGAGTTAAAATAAAAATATAAGAGTGATTCCTATTTTTCCGGCTTCGTTCTCCGTGAATTCTAAGATAGGTTTTGACGACAGAAATCCAAAACTCAACAGAAGTTTCCTTCTATTTTAGGTGACTAATGCAAAATCGGTGTAAAACCTTTTTACCCGATAAGTTACTTTTTGCAGTGGATGTCGGATGAGAAAACTTCCTTCTGAAGAAAGATTAGAAACAACGAGAGAAGTAGGCGATAGCGGGTGGAATCTTCATTTGAAGCTCCGAATAGAAAAAGTCTTCATCGTCCGTCGATTTTAGGGTTTTTGAACTATCAGGGATTCCGTTTCGGCAAACTTCCGAGAATTGGAATTTGACGTTCGTACGTTCCAGGGTTTCGCATCGAAATACTTGTTTATAGACGAATAAGAGAAATTCTAACATTTCTCTGAAGATTTTTGGAATTAGTTTCCATCGCGTCCTAAAGTATAAATTAACTATTCACTAATACCTTTGACCTAGGATTAGGCGTAGGTTAATCGTGCAATAACTCCTATCGGTTTTTCGATAAATTCCTGGACTTTTCCTGAACCTCTTTCCTTCACAAATTTATCTTAATCAAATAAACTCTTTTATTTTATTCACTTATCCAAAGCTTTAAAACTTGGGCCTTACATCTCTTATCTTTGCACCTTGTGTTGTTTGTTCGAGATATTTGTCTAAATCTCAAGAGGGAAAAGTTTTTAGTTGAAAAATGATATGATTTGGGAACACAAAGGATCGTCTTGAAAACCGGGGACAAAAGATAGGAACTTGACCCTAACCGCGACCTGCCGGTAGAACCAAAGTTATCAAAGATAAAAAGGGAACTTGACCCTAACCGCGACCTGCCGGTAGAACCAAAGTTATCAAGTTTAGTTCTTAACCCAAGAACAAATGGGAAGCTCTCACAATATGAGAAAACTCAATATCATTCAGATTCAAAAACTGATTTGTTCCATACATTGAGTCCCTATTTATAGGCTAAGTGGGATGCTACTCTTTCCAATAAGTAATAATGCTCCCACTAACATTTAATAGACTCCACTAGAGATTTATAGCTCCACTAGCATTGGAAACTTGAGTAAAAACCCACTATTCCTAAAGATGAGTCAAAGGCACATAAAAGACATTAAAAACCAACTAGGGGGAATACAAAATGTCATCAGAAAATTCACCCCTAAATTAAATACGAAAATTCAAAAGAGAATAAAAATATTGGACTTATTTTGTAGTTATGAAGGTCCAATAATTATTAGTCTCTAATTTGTATAATTTCAGCTCATGAATGCATCTTTAACATGGAGATTGGGCTCTTGACAAATCTGCCTTCATGTTGGGCCCAACCATCATTCTTAATTTGAAGGAAAAATCCTTGCAAAGCTTGATTCATTCCTTTAGGCTTGGACCTTGTAATTGGACATCCTATTCCTTGGAAAAGAGTCTATGAACCTTTCTATCGTTTTTCATACCTTCAATTGGTATCAGAGCGAATGTTCTGATTACCACACCTAACAGTGTTCAGTGATCCGGGCCGGTGTGAAAAACTGTGATGGCTACCACCCGTGATGTGCAAAAAGATGTCTACAGTGCAAAGCCTCCTATCTTTGATGGAGAAAAGTTCGAGTACTGGAAAGATAGAATCGAAAGCTTCTTTCTTGGTTTCGATGCTGATCTCTGTGATATCATCGTGGATGGCTACACGCGTCCAGTTGATGCTGATGGCGAAAAGATCTCAAGAGAGAAGATGACGGCTGAGCACAATAAGAAATACTCAGAACATCATAAAGCTAGAACCATTCTTCTCAACGCTATCTCCTATGAAAAATATCAGAAGATAACAGATCGTGAGTATGCTAAGTCTATCTTTGATTCCTTGAAGATGACTCATGAAGGAAACAAAGAAGTGAAGGAGACAAAGGCGCTGTCTTTGATCAAGAAGTACGAAGCTTTCCAGATGGAACCTGGTGAATCCATTGGAGATATGTTTTCCAGATTCCAGCTGATTGTTGCAGGAATAAGAGTTCTCAACAAAAGCTACACCACTGCTGATCATGTCAAGAGGATCCTGTAACACCCCGATTTCGGTGGCGTCACTTTAGTAACCAAAATAAACTTAATGCGGAAAAACGTGAATATTTTTTTTTTATAATAATAACTAAGACAAGACGGAATTAAATAAAACCCAACAATAACAAAAATCAGAACTAATATACAAAATATAAACAGCCCCCGCTGTAGTAGCAACCTCGTCACGAGTAACCTCCAGTGACGGAAAGAAAAGTGCAACGCCCGTAGGCAATATATACAAACCAAATGAAAAGGTGAAGTGCCCGCAACACTATCCCTCAAAACTGAGAATCAGCTGACCCAATGGCCTGAAAATAAGACTTCCTAAGTCCAACCAACTCTCTGTGATTCCCGTAAAGAACCACACAAAAAGCTATAGGTGGGAAACTACCCTGTCCCCAAAGAAACAAATGATGTTCAGAGCTAGGACTCTACTCCTACACTAATCCCATCTCGAGGAGCTCACACTAACACTCAATCCAACATGCTAGCATGATCGTCGTCCGAATTCGAAATCCAGAACGACATAGTCTACATACACCATCCGTCCTCCTCTCGCAACCGCGATACGCTCCAGTTCCTGCATCTCAACCCTAGTTCCTCCCGAAGGATGAACCATCATGAATCAGCCCGCCAAAGAAATTTGACAAAGGGCGTTTGTTCGCCAAAGCACACACAGAAGACGCGAGGGTCAACTCTAAAGAACTATGTAGATAATAAACCCAATAGGTACAAATAATAAATAGCCACTTAGGCTTATAACTAGAGATGTCATTCCTAGGGTTGCATGTTCCATATCGAACGTAAATGACAACAATAACAAATAGCATGTTCCAAATAGGATTGACAAATAACAATCACACTCGACAACTAAATTAGTATGTATGTTGCATGATATGCAATGCAGGTTAACCCAGTCAACCAATATGCATTCCGGAACGGATAGGCATCAAACGGATCAATCCTAGCACCAGCAACGGTGGGACCATTTCTGCCCGCGTGCCTCTTACACCACACAAAGGTAGCCAGATCAGCCGTAACCCGTAGGTCTGCCATTTCGGTCTGCTACAAGAGACGTTTACAAACGCTCTTTCACGGAAATCCGGGTCTTATGACCATTTTGGAATCCGACGAGGTCCAGAGTACGTCCTGTGTTAATACCCCATTAATGTTGCATGAATGCAGGATGATTAGTCAACCAACGTCTCCGATCTCACTCGACACGTCGCCACGTGTTCTAGGTAAATTAAAGTTTCTAAAAGCTTACCCTAAGGTAAAGTCGATTCTGCGACAAAATACAATAATCATAAAATGAGTGCAACCACTCACAATGACTCTTCGGGTCATCAATGCTCTCACGAAGTCTCACGCTTCAGTGAAGTTTCATGCTCTCACAAGGTCTCACGCCTCAGTGGAGTTCCATGCTTTCCACAAGGTCTCACGCCTCACTGGAGTATCCCGCATTCACAAGGTCTCACGCCTCAGTGAAGCTTCATGTTGTTCACGAGGTCTCACGCCTCAGTGAAGATCCATGCTTTCCACAAGGTCTCACGCCTCAGTGGAGTATCCCGCATTCACAAGGTCTCACGCCTCAGTGAAGCTTCTCGGCTCATCCCTTGGATGGCTATCAAACTGCTCAACGAGCGAAGGAGTACCAACATACTCAGAACTTACCAAACTCCTCAACACTTGGATCCGACGACACTCCTCGTTTTTCCAAAACTATGATTTGACTTCCAATGCCTTCCTTCGAGGTTGTTATCATTACTTAAAGATTTTGAGGTTATTTAAGGTCTTATGAATTTTCTTTATAAAATAGATTCCATTTTGTCTTATCGCAAGTCTGATACATTTGCAGGATCTCCCAATCCCAAGTCGCTTCCAGAGGATGTCTCGATCCACTAAACAAAATTAAGGCCCGAACCTCGTTCGTCCTATCAAACTTTCTCAAAACTCTCAAAATAAAATCGGCATGACCTGCCCGCTATTCTCACCATTCAGAAACTCAGATTCCAGTACAGAGCATATTTAAATCATCACAATCAACAACATATCATATATCAATAAATCGCATCATAAACACTTAGCACTTAGCATATAAAGCATGCACCACACATCCTAGATTACCCACATAACACATAACATGTAAGTCAATCTCAAAAACATTCAGTAGATGAATCATCTACATTGTCAGCCGAAGCCTCAGAAAACATTTTCCAATCACACACAATTCCAGTGCATAAACAGTAAACAATGTCGAAACATCGACCCTAAGCATTAACTAGAGATTCAGTGAGAAGCCCTCACCTGCAGATTCTCCAGGATTATCTTCTAACTCTTCCTCACAAGCAAAGTGTTGCTCCTCAGGAAATTCCTCAAAAGTTCCTTTAAAGCAAAATCACAGAAATACTATCAGAATCTATCGAAAACTAAGCTATCGATACTTACTAAGGTTACACGAAGTAATCTATACTCTAAGGTACGATAATCTAGCGCGAAAGACAAGTTTTCGGAAAAGGAAATTTTCCTCCTCCTCCCCTATAGGGCTCGGCCACTTTTGGTAATTAGGGGACTCGATTTTTCTTCGATCAAACTTGGTTCCTATGCTTTCATAAGCCGTAACTAAGGGTATTTTGGTCATGATTTTTAACTTAGGATTTTCAAAACTGAAATCCCAAAAACCAAATTTTGCAGGGACGTTACTAACGACTTTTATGACAACTAATCCTACTAACACTAAGCTAAGGCGATAGTTTTTAGCCTAAAGGGTGAAGCTTTACACCAAAAACTCCAAAAATGGGTATTTAAGGCTAAAATTGATTCCGGCGGAATTCCGGCGACATAACAGAAAATCTAATCCGGCAGAAGTGATCTTGGGCACATATAGAAGAGGTTTAGAATCAGAAATGAAAGATTCAGGATAGTTTTGCAAAAACCCATAAACTATCCACTCAGAAAACTCTACAGAAAAGCTATGGAAAAAGCGATCAGAGGTAAGGATTAGCGACTATACCTCGAAACCTTGAAGCAGCAACTGATTAATCAACGATCAAGCAAGGATTGAACAAAATCTTCTTCTCCTTCTTCCTTGGTGAACTCGCGGCTTTGAGAGAGAAAATGGAGGAAAATTTGAGTTTTTCTTCCTTTCTTTGCTATATATAAAGGTTGGAAATTCGCGGGAAAATGAAAGTTTCGCGAATCTGATTTTTCCGGCGTCATTCTCCGTGAATTAATAGATATGTTTTGGCAAAAGAATTCCAAAACTATAAAGAGGTCTCCTTGTATTTTTGGCAACTAATGCATAGTCGGTATAAAACTATTTTACCCGATAAGTTGCTTTTTGCATCGAATGTCGGAATAGAAAACTTCCTTCGGAAGAAAGATTGAAATCATCAAGAGAAATGGGTGTACGCGTGTAGAATATTCATTTGAAGCTCTGAATAGAAAAAGTCTTCATTGTCGAGAAATTCTAGGGTTTTGAAAAACCAGGGATTCGGTTTCGGCAAACTTCCGATGATTGGAATCGGACGTTCGTAGATCCTAGAGTTTCGCCTCGAAACGATTGTGATATATGGAAAAAGAGAAGTTCTAACATTTCTCTGGAGATTTTTGGAATTAACTTCCGTCGTGCCTAAAAGTGAAAATTAGCTATATACTAGGGTTTCTGACCTAGGTTTAAGCGTATAACGATCGTGCCATAACTTTTATCGACTTCGATACGATCCTTTGGCTTTTCCTGAACTTTCTCCTTCATAAATTTATTTCATTTGGTAAACTCTTGTTCAGGTTTTCCTTTCACGATACATCAAGCCTAATCGTAAATGGAAATCTCTTCCACTTATTCTAAGCTTAAAAACTTGGGTCTTACATTACTACCCTCCAAAAAGAAAGTTTCGTCCTCGAAACTTAGGGTTCAGTAAAAGCTCTGACTATTGTTCTTGATCTTTTCCTCTAACTCCCATATGGCATCGTCTGTGTCTTTGTTCCAAATAACTCTTACTAAAGCACTCTGCTTTCCCTTCGATTGTTTCACTATTCTAGTCCCAATGTTGACCAACGGCGTCTCAACAGACATATCATCTTTCAACTTGCCGAGGTTTAACTACAATCATCAATGATAACACCACTAAAACTCTTACTCGAATATGATCTCCAGCTTCTGAAGTCAATCTTTACCCTAAGATTCTCATTCCACTTAGCAAAATTCACTCGCTAATCTCTAGCTTGTATCACCGAAATCCATAACGAGTTTCATTCACTCTTAGACTTTAAGCAGCTTGTCCAAATATGACAACCTCAAGTGTTCATCTTAATACTAACACTTTCCTTCTTGTAACTTGATTACCATCTTGTCGATAAACTTCTTAATCTCCCAATCAAATTATGACAACTTCAAGTCCTATACACTTATGACAAGAATTAATAGACTTAAAACCTAAACCTTTTCCAAGTTTGGATCTCTGATGCTCTGTAGCTCTCCAACATTTCCTAAAAGAATATTCATCTCTTACAACGACAACTCCTTCCCAAAGAAAATCGATTACTTAACACGAACTTTCCTCCCAAATCCGACTAATCCTCGATCAAATCAAGTTAATCTTACCAATCCTTCTATCAAAGTCCATAGCCAGCTCTGATTCCGAATATCACCCCCTCAATATTAAGTTGATCAAGCCTAATACATCGAAGGTGAAATTTAGAAAAACCCCACTAGAACAGTCAATGAGTTCCTATCATCCAATAGTCACAATTATCCTGACCTCACATCCTCAACGATTCCGCTACGGAACTACACGCCCTCGACATCATACGTATACTATCCATAAGAAATCTCTATGAGATTCATTCTTCAGCTTCTAGCTTCCTTTTAAACGCATCGGTAGAAGACTACTTTCTAAGCTTAGCGTGTCATTCTAAACCTCGTATAACTTCTATAGCTAAAATACGAGCTACGGTCAAATAAGGTGTTAATAGGCGTAATAACTATAAGGTCAAAGCTTAGACAGTATAAATAAGTTAGGTGTGTTTGCACACGCTACGAGAGTAATGGAATATATTATACTGAAATGAGAAGAAATGGTTAGAAGGTTACCATCGTTCTTGCGCTCTCCTCTGACAAACCCCTCAGCTCTCTCACCGTCCATGGTGTAAACTCTTGCTTTAGCAGCAGGACGCTTTCCACGAGCAGTGTTCACGGTTGGCTCCGTCTTGGGTGCTCTGCACTGATCGGCAGTGTGCCCCATTCTGTTACAATTAAAGCATTTGGGCCTCTTGTCGGGACAAGCATTAGCATAATGCCCCGGCTCCCCACATCTGAAACAGGTCATCTCCTTCTTCAAAGTCTGATCTCCGGGACCTCCAGCAGTACCCGTCATGGGTATGTAAGATCCTGAAGTAAATCCTCTTCCAGCAGGACGCTGATATGGCCCCCTGCTCTGAAATTTCTCTCTGCCCTGAAAATTTTGAGAGCCCGACCTCATCGGCCCTCCAGTTCCAGTCCGGTTCATTCTCCGGTTCTTCATCAGTTCCACTTCCGTGGCTTTCTCAACCAACGACTGGAATCGCATGATTCCCAGCGGCCTCACTGAGTCCTCAATATCAGGCCTCAGTCTATTTACAAAGCGCTTGCACATGTAGCGCTCATTCACATGATCATGAAAGAATTGAAAATGCTTCGCCAAAGATTCCAGCTTTGAAGCAAATTCCGGTACTGACATACCTCCCTGACGGAGTGTCAGAAATTGTGACTCCCGCTCATCCCGAGCACTTGTTGGAAAATACTTTTCCAAGAATGCGGTCCGGAATGAGTTCCAGCTAATCTCCTCGTGATTGTCTTCCATAATTCCTCTGGTGCCCTTCCACCAGTACTCAGCATCCCCGAGTAGCAGATAAGTCGCCATGCCCACTTTGGCACCCTCAGCAGTTTGTAGTACGCCGAATATCTTCTCGATTTCCTGAATCCAGAGATCCGCTTTGTCTGGGTCAGTTCCACCAGAGAACTTTGGTGGGTTTTGCCTCCTGAAGTCATTGAGGCCTTTGTTTTGGTCCAGAGTTACTTCCCTCTGGCGCTGATGCTGATCACGTGCCTCCTCAGCAGCACGCCTCGTCGCATTATCATTTGCCTGCGCTGTTACCGCTTGGGCCTGCGCTGTTACCGCTTGGGCCATAGTGGCCATCATCTCAGCTAGCTGATTAGTATTCACCATGTTCTGTTAAGTTAAACAAATAGTTATTACTCATCATAAGATAGCATCTAGTATAACTATACAATATGATTAAGCAATAACTTCAATCAATTTTTAAGCGAAAAATCGCTTGCAGACAATCAATTTTCACTCTTTGTAGAGTCACACAACCTAGCACAGAAGACCTATTCCCCAACAACTCCCGAAAGACTCGACCGTGCTCTGATACCACAATGTAACACCCCGATTTCGGTGGCGTCACTTTAGTAACCAAAATAAACTTAATGCGGAAAAACGTGAATATTTTTTTTTTTATAATAATAACTAAGACAAGACGGAATTAAATAAAACCCAACAATAACAAAAATCAGAACTAATATACAAAATATAAACAGCCCCCGCTGTAGTAGCAACCTCGTCACGAGTAACCTCCACTGACGGAAAGAAAAGTGCAACGCCCGTAGGCAATATATACAAACCAAATGAAAAGGTGAAGTGCCCGCAACACTATCCCTCAAAACTGAGAATCAGCTGACCCAATGGCCTGAAAATAAGACTTCCTAAGTCAAACCAACTCTCTGTGATTCCCGTAAAGAACCACACAAAAAGCTATAGGTGGGAAACTACCCTGTCACCAAAGAAACAAATGATGTTCAGAGCTAGGACTCTACTCCTACACTAATCCCATCTCGAGGAGCTCACACTAACACTCAATCCTACATGCTAGCATGATCGTCGTCCGAATTCGAAATCCAGAACGACCTAGTCTACATACACCATCCGTCCTCCTCTCGCAACCGCGATACGCTCCAGTTCCTGCATCTCAACCCTAGTTCCTCCCGAAGGATGAACCATCATGAATCAGCCCGCCAAAGACATCTGACAAAGGGCGTTTGTTCGCCAAAGCACACACAGAAGACGCGAGGGTCAACTCTAAAGAACTTTGTAGATAATAAACCCAATAGGTACAAATAATAAATAGCCACTTAGGCTTATAACTAGAGATGTCATTCCTGGGGTTGCATGTTCCATATCGAACGTAAATGACAACAATAACAAATAGCATGTTCCAAATAGGATTGACAAATAACAATCACACTCGACAACTAAATTAGTATGTATGTTGCATGATATGCAATGCAGGTTAACCCAGTCAACCAATATGCATTCCGGAACGGATGGGCATCAAACGGATCAATCCTAGCACCAGCAACGGTGGGACCATTTCTGCCCGCGTGCCTCTTACACCACACAAAGGTAGCCAGATCAGCCGTAACCCGTAGGTCTGCCATTTCGGTCTGCTACAAGAGACGTTTACAAACGCTCTTTCACGGAAATCCGGGTCTTATGACCATTTTGGAATCCGACGAGGTCCAGAGTACGTCCTGTGTTAATACCCCATTAATGTTGCATGAATGCAGGATGATTAGTCAACCAACGTCTCCGATCTCACTCGACACGTCGCCACGTGTTCTAGGTAAATTAAAGTTTCTAAAAGCTTACCCTAAGGTAAAGTCGATTCTGCGACAAAATACAATAATCATAAAATGAGTGCAACCACTCACGATGACTCTTCGGGTCATCAATGCTCTCACGAAGTCTCACGCTTCAGTGAAGTTTCATGCTCTCACAAGGTCTCACGCCTCAGTGGAGTTCCATGCTTTCCACAAGGTCTCACGCCTCAGTGGAGTATCCCGCATTCACAAGGTCTCACGCCTCAGTGAAGCTTCATGTTGTTCACGAGGTCTCACGCCTCAGTGAAGATCCATGCTTTCCACAAGGTCTCACGCCTCAGTGGAGTATCCCGCATTCACAAGGTCTCACGCCTCAGTGAAGCTTCTCGGCTCATCCCTTGGATGGCTATCAAACTGCTCAACGAGCGAAGGAGTACCAACATACTCAGAACTTACCAAACTCCTCAACACTTGGATCCGACGACACTCCTCGTTTTTCCAAAACTATGATTTGACTTCCAATGCCTTCCTTCGAGGTTGTTATCATTACTTAAAGATTTTGAGGTTATTTAAGGTCTTATGAATTTTCTTTATAAAATAGATTCCATTTTGTCTTATCGCAAGTCTTATACATTTGCAGGATCTCCCAATCCCAAGTCGCTTCCAGAGGATGTCTCGATCCACTAAACAAAATTAAGGCCCGAACCTCGTTCGTCCTATCAAACTTTCTCAAAACTCTCAAAATAAAATCGGCATGACCTGCCCGCTATTCTCACCATTCAGAAACTCAGATTCCAGTACAGAGCATATTTAAATCATCACAATCAACAACATATCATATATCAATAAATCGCATCATAAACACTTAGCACTTAGCATATAAAGCATGCACCACACATCCTAGATTACCCACATAACACATAGCATGTAAGTCAATCTCAAAAACATTCAGTAGATGAATCATCTACATTGTCAGCCGAAGCCTCAGAAAACATTTTCCAATCACA
This sequence comes from Lotus japonicus, assembly GCF_012489685.1. NCBI lineage: Eukaryota > Viridiplantae > Streptophyta > Magnoliopsida > Fabales > Fabaceae > Lotus > Lotus japonicus. The sequence goes on from NC_080044.1 coordinate 39,500,327, forward strand.
CACAATTCCAGTGCATAAACAGTAAACAATGTCGAAACATCGACCCTAAGCATTAACTAGAGATTCAGTGAGAAGCCCTCACCTGCAGATTCTCCAGGATTATCTTCTAACTCTTCCTCACAAGCAAAGCGTTGCTCCTCAGGAAATTCCTCAAAAGTTCCTTTAAAGCAAAGTCACAGAAATACTATCAGAATCTATCGAAAACTAAGCTATCGATACTTACTAAGGTTACACGAAGTAATCTATACTCTAAGGTACGATAATCTAGCGCGAAAGACAAGTTTTCGGAAAAGGAAATTTTCCTCCTCCTCCCCTATAGGGCTCGGCCACTTTTGGTAATTAGGGGACTCGATTTTTCTTCGATCAAACTTGGTTCCTATGCTTTCATAAGCCGTAACTAAGGGTATTCTGAACTCGGAAAAATTATCGGATCAAAAACTGACGCAGGGGTATTTTGGTCATGATTTTTAACTTAGGATTTTCAAAACTGAAATCCCAAAAACCAAATTTTGCAGGGACGTTACTAACGACTTTTATGACAACTAATCCTACTAACACTAAGCTAAGGCGATAGTTTTTAGCCTAAAGGGTGAAGCTTTACACCAAAAACTCCAAAAATGGGTATTTAAGGCTAAAATTGATTCCGGCGGAATTCCGGCGACATAACGGAAAATCTAATCCGGCAGAAGTGATCTTGGGCACATATAGAAGAGGTTTAGAATCAGAAATGAAAGATTCAGGATAGTTTTGCAAAAACCCATAAACTATCCACTCAGAAAACTCTACAGAAAAGCTATGGAAAAAGCGATCAGAGGTAAGGATTAGCGACTATACCTCGAAACCTTGAAGCAGCAACTGATTAATCAACGATCAAGCAAGGATTGAACAAAATCTTCTTCTCCTTCTTCCTTGGTGAACTCACGGCTTTGAGAGAGAAAATGGAGGAAAATTTGAGTTTTTCTTCCTTTCTTTGCTATATATAAAGGTTGGAAATTCGCGGGAAAATGAAAGTTTCGCGAATCTGATTTTTCCGGCGTCATTCTCCGTGAATTAATAGATATGTTTTGGCAAAAGAATTCCAAAACTATAAAGAGGTCTCCTTGTATTTTTGGCAACTAATGCATAGTCGGTATAAAACTATTTTACCCGATAAGTTGCTTTTTGCATCGAATGTCGGAATAGAAAACTTCCTTCGGAAGAAAGATTGAAATCATCAAGAGAAATGGGTGTACGCGTGTAGAATATTCATTTGAAGCTCTGAATAGAAAAAGTCTTCATTGTCGAGAAATTCTAGGGTTTTGAAAAACCAGGGATTCGGTTTCGGCAAACTTCCGATGATTGGAATCGGACGTTCGTAGATCCTAGAGTTTCGCCTCGAAACGATTGTGATATATGGAAAAAGAGAAGTTCTAACATTTCTCTGGAGATTTTTGGAATTAACTTCCGTCGTGCCTAAAAGTGAAAATTAGCTATATACTAGGGTTTCTGACCTAGGTTTAAGCGTATAACGATCGTGCCATAACTTTTATCGACTTCGATACGATCCTTTGGCTTTTCCTGAACTTTCTCCTTCATAAATTTATTTCATTTGGTAAACTCTTGTTCAGGTTTTCCTTTCACGATACATCAAGCCTAATCGTAAATGGAAATCTCTTCCACTTATTCTAAGCTTAAAAACTTGGGTCTTACAGATTCTTAGAGGTCTTCCTGAAAACTGGGTACCTTTGATAACTTCCTTGACGTTTTCAAGAGACCTTGACCAGTTGAGTTTGGAAGAACTCATAAGTATGCTGAAGAGTCATGAGTTAGATTGTGAAGAGCATCAGACTCACAGGAAGAAGTCTATAGCTTTGAAATCCAAATATGAAGAGGCCAAAGCTCTCCAAGTAGCAGAAGAATCTGAAGAAACCTCTAAAGATTCTGATGAAGATGAGCTAACACTAATCTCTAGAAAGCTCAATCGCATCTGGAAACACAGGCAGAGCAAGTACAAAGCCTCATCAAAGGTCAAAGGAAAGCATGAATCTTCATCCGGTCAGAAGAAGTCCTAATCAAAAGAAGTCACTTGCTTTGAATGCAAAGAACCAGGACATTACAAGAGTGACTGTCCCAAGCTGAAAAAAGACAAGAAGCCTAAAAAGCACTTCGAAGCAAAGAAAGGCCTCATGGTAAATTTTTATGACTTAGAGTCAGAAGAAGTTGATTCTGATGGTGAAATTGTTGAAAGACTCATGGCAACAGAGGATGATCCCAACTCAGATGATGAAAATGAGGTATTCGCATCTTTCTCAACTTCTGAACTTAAAGATTCTTTGTCAGAAATCATGGATAAATATAACTCTCTTCTGACTAAGCATAAAAAGTTGAAAAAGGATTTATCTGCTGTCTCTAAAGCTTCTACTGAACATGAGAAAAGAATTTATGAATTAAATGAGAGTAATCATGCTTTAGTAAATTCTAACTCTGTGCTCAAAAATCAAATTGTTAAATTAGAAGAAGTTGTTGCTTGTGATGCCTCTGATAGTAAGAATGAATCGAAATATGAAAAATCTTTTCAAAGATTCCTAGCTAAAAGCGTAGACAGAAGCTTAATGGCTTCAATGATCTATGGCGTAAGCAGAAATGGAATGTACGTCATTGGCTATTCTAGACCCAGTAGAAAGGAGCCTCCTATGCCTAAGGCAAAATCTTTGTATGAACATTTTGTACCCTCTGGTACTATATTGCCCGAACCACTGCCTGAACCCAGTAGAAAGGGGACTTTCTCTATGTCTAAAAATGATGTTCAGATTCCTTTGCATTATCATGTTGAGAAACCCAAGGTTGTTAGAACCTCTGGGGTAACTAACAAGAAAGGACCCAGAAAGTGGTACCTAAGGAAAAGATTATCTATGTTGCAGATATCCTTGATCGGTCCACTGAAACACCAATCATGGTATCTGGACAATTGATGCTCGCGACACATGACGGGAGAAAGGCGTATGTTCCAAGACCTAAAACTTAAGCCTGGAGGAGAAGTTGGTTTTGGTGGCAATGAGAAGGGTAAAATTGTTGGTTCTGGTACTATTGGTATTGATAATAGTCCATGCATTGATAATGTTCTGTTGGTAGATGGTTTAACGCATAACTTATTGTCAATAAGTCAATTACCTGACAAGGGTTATGATGTTATTTTCAGTCAAAAGTCTTGCAGGGCTGTAAGTAAGATCGATGGCTCTGTTCTATTTAACAGCAAGAGGCGGAACAACACCTATAAGATCAGATTATCTGAGGTCGAATCTCAGAAAGTAAAGTGCCTTCTTTCTGTTAATGAGGAGCAATGGGTATCACATAAACGGTTAGGGCATGCCAGTATAAGAAAGATTTCTCAGCTGAGTAAGCTTGACCTTGTCAGGGGCTTACCCACTTTGAAGTTCTCTTCATATGCTCTTTGTGAAGCATGTCAGAAAGGCAAATTTACAAAAGTCCCGTTCTAGTCATATAATGTTGTTTCCACCTCAAGGCCGTTGGAGCTTCTGCATATCAACATATTTGGACCAGTGAAAATTGAGTCTATAGGTGGCAAGAGATATGGGATGGTCATTGTTGACGACTATAGCCGCTGGACATGGGTAAAATTCTTAAGCCGCAAGGATGAGTCTCATTCTGTGTTCTCTACCTTTGTTGCCCAAGTGCAAAACGAGAAGGGTTGCAGGATTGTGCGTGTCAGAAGTGATCATGGTGGAGAGTTTGAAAATGAGAAGTTTGAGAGTCTGTTTGATACCTATGGGATATCACATAATTTCTCTTGTCCTAGAACTCCTCAACAGAACGGTGTTGTTGAAAGGAAAAATAGAACTCTCCAAGAGATGGCTAGAACCATGCTCCAAGAAACTGACATGGCAAAGCACTTCTGGGCAGAGGCAATAAACACAGCATGTTACATTCAGAACATGATCTCTATCAGACCAATTCTGAATAAGACTCCTTATGAATTGTGGAAGAATATAAAGCCCAACATTTCTTACTTTCATCCTTTTGGTTGTGTTTGCTATGTTTTGAATACTAAGGATAGATTGCATAAATTTGATTTTAAATCTTCTAAATGTCTATTACTTGGTTATTCTGATCGTTCTAAGGGTTTTAGATTTTATAATATTGAAGCTAAAACTATTGAGGAATCTATTCATGTTAGATTTGACGATAAGCTTGACTCTGAAAATTCAAAGCTAGTTGAAAAGTTTGCAGATATGAGCATAACTGTTTCTGATAAAGTTAAAGCTTCAGAGCGAGCTGAACCAGAGGTAGATTCTCCAGAAGAAGTGTAACACCCCGATTTCGGTGGCGTCACTTTAGTAACCAAAAGTAAACTTAATGCGGAAAAACGTGAATATTTTTTTTTGATAATAACTAAGACGAGACTGAATTAAATAAAACCCAACAATAACAAAATCAGAACTAATATATAATACATAAACAGCCCCCGCTGTAGTACTAACCTCGTCACGAGTAAACCTCCAGTGACGGAAAGAAAAGTGTAGCGCCCGAAGGCAATATGTACAGACTGAAAATAAAGGTGAAGTGTCCGCAACACCATCCCTCAAAACTGAAAATCAGCTGGCCCATCGGCCTGAAGCAAGACCTCCTAAGTCCAACCAACTCTCTGTGATTCCTGTTAAGAAACCACACAAAAGCTATAGGTGGGAAGCTACCCTGTCCCAAAAGAAACAAATGATGTTCAGAGCTAAGACTCTACTCCTACACTAATCCCATCTTGAGGAGCTCACACCAGCACAAAAACCTACATGCTAGCATGATCGTCGTCCGAATTCGAAATCCAGAACGACCTAGTCTATGTACACCATCCGTCATCCTCTCGCTACCGCGATGCGCTCCTGTTCCAGCATCCCAACCTAGTTTCCCCCGAAGGGTAAACCATGGTGAACCAGTCCGCAATACTCATCTGACAAAAGGCGTTGTCCGCCAAAACACACACAGAAGACGCGAGGGTCAACTCTAAAGAACTATGTAGATAATAAACCCAATAGGTACAAATAATATATAGCCACTTAGGCTTATAACTAGAGATATCATTCCTAGGGTTGCATGTTCCACCAAATCATAATGACAATAATAACATTTAGCATGTTCCAAGTAAGTTTATCAAATAGCAACCACACTCATCAACTAAGTCAGTATGCATGTTGCGTGATATGTATGCAGGTTAACCCAGTCAACCAATATGCAATCCAGAAACGGATGGGCATCAAAACGGATCAATCCTAGCACCAGCAACGGTGGGACCATTTCTGCCCGCGTGCCTCTTACACCAAGCAAAGGTATGGACAACAACGAGTCAATCCTAGCACCAGCAACGGTGGGACCATTTCCGCTCGCGTGCCTCTGGGATGGACATCAACGGATCAATCCTAGCACCAGCAACGGTGGGACCATTTCCGCCCGCGTGTCTCTTACACCAAACCAAGGTAGCCAGATCAGCCGTAACCCGTAGGTCTGCCATTTCGGTCTGCTACAAGAGACGTCTACAAACGCTCTTTCACGGCATTCCGGGTCTTATGACCATTTTGGAAACCGACGAGGTCCAGAGTACGTCCTGTGTTAATACCTCATTAATGTTGCATGTATGCAAAATGATTAGTCAAACAACGTCTCCGTCCTCACTCGACACGTCGCCACGTGTTCTAGGTAAATTAAAGTCTCTAAAATCTTACCCTAAGGCAAAGTCGATTCTGCGACAAAAGACACACTTCACAACACACATCGCTGCTCCAACAGCACAAGAGTATCACATACTCGGGAACTAACGGTTCCCCGGACTTATCCCCAGGATAGCCCAACAACATCGCTGCTCCAACAGCACAAGAGTATCACATACTCGGGAACTAACGGTTCCCCGGACTTATCCCCAGGATAGCCCAACAACATCGCTGCTCCAACAGCACAACAACCAACGCTGCTCCAACAGCACAACAACCAACGCTGCTCCAACAGCACAACAACAACAGACTCAACACTTGGATCCAACGACACTTCTCGTTTTCCATACTATGATTTTCATCCAAAGCCTCCTTTCGAGATTATTACCCTTACTTAAAGATTTAGAGGTTGTTTAATGTCTTATGAATTTTCTTTTCAAAATAATATCCTTTTTAGTCTTATCGCAATTCCTATAAGTTCTCGGGATCTTCGAATCCCCAAATGACTCCAGAGAATGTCTCGATCCATAAACCCTATACAAGGCCCGAACCTCGTTCGTCCTATCAAACTTTCTCAAAACTCTCAAAATAAAATCGGCATGACCTGCCCGCTATTCTCACCATTCAGAATCTCAGATTTTCAGTGTAAAGCATATTTAAATCATCACAATCGACAACATGTCATATATCAATAAATCGCATCATAAACACTTAGCACTTAGCATATAAAGCATGCACCACACATCCTAGATTACCCACATAGCACATAGCATGTAAGTCAATCTTCAAAAACATTCAGTAGATGAATCATCTACATTGTCAGCCGAAGCCTCAGAAAACATTTTCAATCACACACAATCTCAGTGCATAAACAGTAAACAATGTCGAAATATCGACCCTAAGCATTAACTAGAGATTCAGTGAGAAGCCCTCACCTGAAGGTTCTCCAGCAAAAACTTCAAACTCTTCTTCACAAGCAAGGTGTTGATCCTCAGGAAATTCCTCAAAATCACCTTTAGAACAAAACCACAAAAATCAATCAGAATCTATCGGAAACTAAGCTATCGATACTTACTAAGGTTACTCGAAGTAATCTATACTCTAAGGTACGATAATCTAGCGCGAAAAGACAAGTTTTCGGAAAAGGAAATTTCCTCCTCCCCCCCTTATAGCTCTCGGCCACTATAGGTAATTGTAGGGTTCGATTTTTCTTCGATCAAACTTGGTTCCTATGCTTTCATAAGCCGTAACTAAGGGTATTCTGAACTCGGAAAAATTATCGGATCAAAAACTGTCGCAGGGGTATTTTGGTCATGATTTTTAACTTAGGATTTTCAAAACTGAAATCCCAAAAATAAAATTTTGCAGGGACGTTACTAACGACGTTTATGACAACTAATCCTACTAACACTAAGCTAAGGCGATAGTTTTCAGCCTAGAGGTTGGAACTTTACTCAAAAACTACATAAAATGGGTATTTTAGGTTCAAATTGATTCCGGCGGAATTCCGGCGACATAACGGAAAATCTAATCCGGCAGAAGTGATCTTGGGCATACATAGAAGAGGTTTAGAATCAGAAATGAAAGATTCAGGATAGTTTTGCAAAAACCCATAAACTATCCGCTCAGAAAACTCTACAGAAAAGCTATGGAAAAAGCGATCGGAGGTAAGGATTAGCGACTATACCTCGAAACCTTGAAGTAGCAACTGATTGATCGACGATCAAGCAAACGATGAAGAAAACCTCTTCTTCCTTCTTCCTTGTTCTTGGCCGCGGTTTAGAGGAGAGAAAATGGAGGAAAATTGTGTTTTTTCTTCCTTTGTTTGCTATATATAGAAGGTGGAAATTCGCGGGAAAATGAAAGTTTCGCGAATCCGATTTTTCCGGCGTCATTCTCCATGAATTCTAAGATAGGTTTTGGCAAAGGAATTCCCAAGCTAAGAAGATGTCTCCTTGTATTTTTGGCAACTAATGCAAAGTCGGTGCAAAGTCGGTGTAAAACTATTTTACCCGATAAGTTGCTTTTTGCCTCGAATGTCGGAATGGAAAACTTCCTTCTGAAGAAAGATTGAAATCATCAAGAGAAATGGGTGTACGCGTGTGGAATATTCATTTGAAGCTCTGAATAGATAAAGTCCTCAAAGTCGGGAAATTCTAGGGTTTTGAAATACCAGGGATTCGGTTTCGGCAAACTTCCGATGATTGGAATCGGACGTTCGTAGATCCTAGAGTTTCGCCTCGAAACGATTGTTATATATGGAAGAAGAGAAATTCTAACATTTCTCTGAAGATTTTTGGAATTAACTGCCAGCGTGCCTAAAAGTGAAAATTAGCTATATACTAGGGTTTCTGACCTAGGTTTAAGCGTGTAACGATCGTGCTATAACTTTTATCGATCATAATGAAATCCTTGAACTTTTCCTGAACTTTCTCCTTCATAAATATATTTCATTTAATAAACTTTCGTTCAGGTTTCCCTTCACATTACATCAACCCTAATCGTGAATAAGAAGTTTATTCACTTAGCATGAACTTAAAAACTCGGGCCTTACAAGAAGCTGGTCCCTCTGATCCGCAGCTTCAGAAGAAGAGCAGAATAATTTCCTCTCACCCCAAGGAATTGATTCTGGGAAACAAAGATGACATCTTAATTGTGCAAATTTATGTTGATGATATCATATTTGGATCTGCTAATCCATCACTTTACAAAGAATTTTCTAAGATGATGCAGGCTGAATTTGAAATGAGTATGATGGGAGAACTTAAGTATTTTCTAGGAATACAAGTTGATCAAAAACCAGAAGCAACATATATCCATCAGAGCAAGTACACAAAGGAACTTCTGAAGAAGTTCAATATGACAAAAGCTACAATAGCCAAGACTCCAATGCATCCTACATGCATTCTGGAGAAAGTAGATGCTAGTAGCAAAGTATGCCAAAAGCTCTATCGTGGTATGATAGGCTCCCTTCTATACTTAACTACATCTAGGCTAGATATTCTCTTTAGTGTACATTTATGCGCTTGATTCCAATCAGATCTGAGAGAAACTCACTTAACTGCTGTTAAGAGAATTCTCAGATATCTGAAGGGTACCACTAACCTTGGCTTGATGTATAAGAAAATATCAGAGTATAAGCTTTCAGGTTATTGTGATGCTGATTATGTTGGAGATAGAACAGAAAGAAAAAGTACCTCTGGAAATTGTCAATTTCTAGGAAGTAACTTAGTCTCATGGGCAAGTGATGACCCGGGATTTAAGGCTATTTTCCTAGTTTATTTGCATGCATTTTACTATATTATTTAAGATATTTTAGTCATTTTAGGACACTTTAGGCCTTTTTCATGAATTTTAATGTTTTTATTTGGTTTTAGTATTTTTCTACATTTTATATTATTTTCTAGATATTATTAGGATTTATTTCGTTTAATTTAGGATTAGATAATTTTATTTCAAGTTGTTATCTTATTTTTATCTTTTATTTTATTGTTATTTTAGGAGAAGATTTGGAGAAGAATAAGAAAGTATGAAATTTAATTATAAATTTTGAGTCTGTGATCGTGTACCGCGCGACCGCGCGAGTTTACCCTGTACCTGCGGCACGATCGCGCCACTTGTCAGCTCACTGCAATTTAACGCGCCAGATTTCGCGCGACCATGGCTTACAGTGCACGCGACCGCGCCATATCATTCTTGCTGCATAAAAGACAAACACGTGGGTTTTTGCTTTCTGCTTTACGCACATGATATTACGGTGGACCATCATCCATCTGCAACACCAGATTCACCAGATTGGCATCAAACGCTTCAGATTTGTGAGAGTGCACCGGCTTGCGGTGCACCTGACCGCACAGAATCATTTTCTGCATCAGATAGGACAAAAAACGCCCAGAACACCAAAATCACTATAAATTGAGTTTTTAACCTATTTTTTGAGGGATCCTTTTCATCTTTCTTTTCTGCTAAACCAAATAAAAAACCTTTGGGAGACTTGGAGGCAATTTCTTGGTGGAGAGGAAGGCTAGACCCTTGAGGGCCGGTGTCAGGGCCATGGAGGAGGTGACAGCTTCTCCGGACGTCCATGGCTTCGTTCTATCTTGGGTTCTACTTTTCTCTTTACCTATTTTTATGTTTTGACTCTATTTTAGTATTTGGGATGATGTAGTTTGATTTTACTCTTATTCAATACATCTTTATGCAATTATAAGTATGTGTTTCCATTATTTGGCGTTTCTCTCTATGCTTCGTGCTTCTATTGGTCAATTGATAATTTTAAGGGTTTATATTAATTCGTAAATAAATTGAGAAATTGATATGAATTAATGTAGCTTAGTTCATAAAAAGAGGAAAAACACCTATGTCTTAGGTTTAATAATTCTCTTTGCGCGTTCATGTATCTTTTACCAATTTGATGCTTTTTAGGATTTACATGACAATTGAGAAGTTGGTGTAAATTTAGTTTATGAGAGGAACCACCCTTGCATCAGTCATCTTAAGAAAGACATGTCTTAGGTAGGGTTAAGGTTTTCTAGGTGACAATAGGAGACATTAACTCTTAGGTATGAATATCATGAGTTGGAAAAGAGATCTATACCGAGTGACAAGTCGGGATACTCACCTCTCTAGTATAGGATTATCTAGTAGAAACTATTAGGATTTCTTGAGTGATAGTCAGGGATTCTATCCACTAGGACATGAACTTCTTAGGTTAGGAACAGAGCTTGGGAATGTCTTATCGAGTATGAATGTGCTATAATGCTCCTTTATGATCACTAGGACTTAAGGAATTAAGGCTAGGTTCTTAATTGGTAGATTCACTTAGCTAAGAAATTAGTAGGTGAATAACTCTTATCAGCATCTTAAATGTTAACTTCATCTTATAAGAGTATATTGGTTGAGAATAAGTTGTAAATCAATGAACTCATTTTTCAAATACATTTTCTTCTTTGTTTGCCTCCGTGAAACTTATTTTCTCGCTTTAATTATAGTTTTTCCTAAATTTAAATAAAACACATATTATGTTTAAACTATTCAAACAATGTTTAGCTAGTTAAATTAATACGTAGCATCACAATCCCTGTGGAGAGGACAAAACCCGATACTATACTACGATTGAGTCTTGAAAGGGATTTGATAGTAGTTAATGGAGGAAAACCTCTTCATTAAATATCCTTTCATCAGCAAGCAAGAGGATGTCAACCATTGCATTATCCACTGCAGAGACAGAATACATCTCAGCAGCTATTTGCAGCACTCATATGCTCTGGATGAAACATCAGCTAGAGGATTATCAAATCCTTGAGAGCAATATTCCAATTTACTGTGATAATACTGCTGCTATCTCACTCAGTAAGAATCCTATCTTACACTCAAGGGCCAAGAACATTGAGGTAAAATATCATTTTATTAGAGATTATGTTCAGAAGGGCGTACTTCTTCTGAAATTTGTTGATACTGACCATCAATGGGTAGCTATCTTTACAAAGCCCTTAGCAGAGGATAAATTTAATTTTATACTGAAAAATCTGAATATGGACTTTTGTCCAGTATGAAGATGGATCAGAACCTCTGACTATGATGCTTCTGCTCCCTATCAGAAGTTGTCTAGTTCAGAAGATAACTTTATCAGAAGATGTGTACCCATTGGTGCTCCTTCTGATACAAGACAACAAACGTGTGTCAGTCTTTTCTGACACCTTATTCCTTGTGCCTCTCGGGAATTTCTGTTGTAATGATTACATCTGCTTTATTCTCCACCGCATGGTATATACTATTATTGCTTCTTATTATGTCATTAATTTCTAACCGTTGATTTTTAATCTTTATATGTGGTTTTCTAACTACTCAACGGTTACTTTCAAAATCCACTACTTGCCCACGTTCGCACACACACGTTCTCCACTTCACACACTTTCTCTCTTTCTCTTCGAAAATTCAAGAGTTAAGGTTTTCTTGAAACCCTCTCTTCCCTCTTCTGATCATCACCCTCTTTACCCAAACCCTTATCCGCCATGGAAAGAACAGAGAAAGTGGACTCCGCTGATGGAAGAGTCTTTCCTCGTATGGTTGTGGGGTTAGCTACAGGACAAAGTGGTCCCTCTCTCTGTTCAAGATCCCTTGAATCTCCTCAAGTTGAAACTCAGGATTCTGGGGAAGTCATTCCAATTGCTAAGAGAAGCTGTGCAGTTACTTGCAATTTTCCGCCAGAAGAACTTCAAGTACTCTGTGAACTTCGAATTGATTTCAAGAATTTGGCAGAAAATGGAGTAGATCTTCTTCTCGCTGTGAGAGATACTTCAACAGGCTCTCAGGCCCCATCTACGACAAGCTTGTGAGGGAGTTCTGGAAACATGCAGACTGTGACGATCATCAAGTCGTGTTGCATGTGCTGGGCAAGAAGATCATCATCTCTGAAAGGTCTATAGCTTTACTTCTGGGTGCTTATACTATTAACGGCTACAGATTTCAGACAAATGACTCCAAGTCAAAGAAGGTCAAGAATAAAATTAACTCAGTACTGTATGCCAACTGGAAATCTGGGAGATCTGACCTCAAGACTAAAGATCTTCATTCTGATCTGAGAGTCTGGCACAAGATCATGCTCAATTGTCTTAATAGCAGACCCTCTAGAAGCTCTCCTGACTATATCAACTTCAATCAGAAGGTAATGATGTACTTTATCAAGACAAATCAGAAGATTTGCCTTCCTTACTTCCTATTCACATATCTCGAAGATTGCGTCAAGAAGTCAAGAACAACTGCTGGTGTAAGCAAGAATACAATCAAGTATATTCTGTTTGGAAGACTTCTTTCTGATATCTTTGTAGAGAGCAACTTGGTCAAGGAGATATTAAACGCTGGATGCTCAGAAGACTTGACTACTCTTTCTGGAGATGCTTTGACCTCTACAACTCTGAAGAGGATGGGAGTGATAGAAACCAAGGTGGGAGCTGCCTCTGTTGTTCAACCGACATAAATTATGAAGAGAAGAATTCCCCTGAAAGACTACCCCCTCTGGTCCAAGGCTGATGATCCAGAGGCCATTCTGCACTACATCAATGATCTGAGGAGTCAGGGTCAAGATATTGATGTTGATGAATTCTTCAGAAATCTACCAGATGCTCCTGACTATGATTACATTCCCAAAAGGAAGTCAAAGAGGAAGAAGGATGATGCTTCTGATGCCAAGGATGACTCTAAGGATGGCAACGACGATGAGCCACAACCTCAGAAGAAGAACAAAAGGGTCAGAATTGTAACCAAGGCCATCAAGCAGGAAACCCAACAAGCACCAAGGCCTACCCGAGTTACAAGGTCTTCAGTCATGAACGTAATTCGTAGATGCTAGGTGAAGGTATGAAAAATGATAGAAAGGGGGGTTTGAATAGCGTTTTAAAACTTAAAACTTAACCCGCTTGAGATTTAAACAAATATCTTCAATCGCCAAGATAAATGTGCAGAGATAAGAGATAAGAAAAGTACACAAATGATTTTATCCTGGTTCACTTGATAAATCCCTCAGGCTAATCCAGTCCACCCGTAAAGGTGATTTCTTCTTTCTTAGAATGAAGGCAATCCTCTAATCAGAGTTTGTTACAACTGCAATTGCTACCTGCAAAGTGACTAACAATACACTGACCTAGCTAACACTAAGATTCACTCTCTTAGTCTTCTCTAGGATCCGATCAACCTTGATCTCCTAAAGGTAAAACAAACAACAGTTTGAGAATATTTGGTTTACAAATGAATGCTTCTTGAAAAGCTAATGGTAAACACACTTAGTTCTATTTGAAGAAAGATTGCTAAGAAGATTTGAATATTGCTTGCGCGTATAAGTTTCTTAGCCGCATCTTTCAGTCTTCAACCTCTTTATATACTCCAAGGATTAGGGTTTGAACGTTGCATGGGAATGCTACCGTTGGAGGGCAGTTCTGGGTTTTCCAGCTTCTGCTGTGGCTGAGAACGTTAGGTTAGGTCGTCAGGATGGTACACTGCTTTTGTACTTTGGATAGTGACGTGACCTTTAACCTTGTTGACTTCTGATTAGAGGGACGCTTCGTGTTGGAACTTGTGAAGCTTGTTGATCAGAGGCAGAGGGAAGCATGGATCCTCTGACCGTTGTAACTTCTGATTCTGAACCCAGAGGAGAAGCACTTGGTCTTCAGAGCCAGCTTGCTTCTGGACTTCAGAGTCTTCACTTTTTAGCTTCAGGATCTTCAGAGTATCGAGACCATCAGAGCTTCTGGACCATTAGAGCTTCTGAACCTTCAGAGCTTCTGGACCTTCAGAGCGTCTGGGTTTTCAGATCGTCTGAATCTTCAGAACTTCAAGTGAGCTGAGTCCACATCAGAGCTTAACTATCTTCAGATCTTCTGAAGCTTTTCTGTTGTTCAGATTGAACATAGAGATTGCGAAAGCGTTGCTAGGGTTACTCTTTAAGCAAAGTGTGTAAGACCCAAGTTTTTAAGCTTAGAATAAGTGGAAGAGATTTCCATTTACGATTAGGCTTGACGTTACGTGAAGGAAAAACCTGAACAAGAGTTTATCGAATGGAATAAATTTATGAAGGAGAAAGTTCAGGAAAAGTCTAAGGATTTCATCAAAGTCGATAAAAGTTATAGCACCATCGATATACGCTTAAACCTAGGGCAGAAACACTAGTAAATAGCTAGTTTACACTTAAAGACACGATGGAAACTAATTCCAAAAATCTTCAGAGAAATGTTAGAACTTCTCTTAATCCATATATAACAATCGTTTCAAAGCGAAACTCTAGGTTGTACGAACGTCCGATTCCAATCCTCGGAAGTTTGCCGAAACTAAAACCCTGATAGTTCAAAACCCTAAAATCAACCGACGATGAAGACTTTTTCTATTCGGAGCTTCGAATGAAGATTCCACACGCGTACACCCATTTCTCTTGATGATTTCAATCTTTCTTCAGAAGAAAGTTTTCTCTTCCGACATCCACTGCAAAAAGTAACTTATTGGGTAAAATAGTTTTACACCGACTTTACATTAGTCACCTAAAATACAAGGAAACCTCTGTTGAGTTTTGGAATTCTGTCGCCAAAACCTATCTTAGAATTCACGGAGAATGAAGCCGGAAAAATAGGAATCACTCTTATATTTTTATTTTGACTCTATGAGTTAAATCCTCCGATATCCAAACAAATCTGTACTGGTTTACAAAATATCTTCTCAAAATATCTTTGATAAATATCTATTCATCCTTATCCGATCTTTGATAAATATCTATTCATCCTTATCCGATCTTTGATAAATATCTTCCATTTCATTCACTATATATATGTTGTTGTAGCTTGAAAAATGAAAAACAAAAATCTCACCCAAAAACCCACCCAAACCCGCGGCCAAGGAGGAAGGAGGAGGAGAAGAGTTTTTCGCCGATTCTTGCCTGATCGCCCCACAGTTCGTAAATTCTGCCGCCTTTCTCTATGCTTTTCTGTGCTCTAAGTTTTGAGCTTTTTGCAAAACTATCCAAATAACTTCATCTTTTTATCTAAACTTATTCCCTGCGTGCCCCTGAGCATGTTTAGCAAATTATATTTCGCCGATTCTCGCCGAATTGCCTCCGAGTTTCAATTCTGCTCATAATACCCACTTTTGGCTAAAGTTCCAACCTTTGGGCTTAAAACCCTCGACTGAGCTTAGCGTTAGTAAGATTAGTCGTCATAATCGTCGTTAGTATCAACCCCATCTAATTTGTTTTTCGAAATTCTGATTTTGAAATTTTGAGCTGAAAATAATGACCGAAATACCCCTGCGACAGTTTTCGATCCGATAATTTTTCCGAGTTTAGATTCACCTTAGTTACGACTAATGATAACCTAGGAACCAAGTTTGATCGAAGAAAAATCGACACACACAATTACCATGTGTGGCCGTGAGCACCCAAGGAGGAGGAAGAAAATTCTTTTTCGAAAACTTGTCCTTTCGCGCTAGATTATCGTACCTCGGAGTATATGCTACTTCGTGTAACCTTAGTGAGTGTTGATTTCCGAGTTTCTGATAGATTTTGATGGAATTCTGTGGTTTTTACTCTAAAGGTTCTTTTGAAGAATTTCCCGAAGAACAAGGAGCTGATTGTGAAGGAGCGTTTGGAGAGAACCCTGGAGAATCTACAGGTGAGGGCTACTCACTGAACTATTAGCTAATGCTTTAGGTGTCGACGAATTCGACTTGATTTACTGTTTATGCACTTGTTTGTGTTTGACTGGGAAAATGTTTTCTGAGGCTTCGGCTGACAATGATGATTATTCATCTATTGACTGTTTTTGAGTTTGAATCACATGCTATGTACTAAATGGTTAATCTAGGATGTGTGATATCTGCTTTACATGCTAAGTGCTATGTGGTTATTCTAGGATGTGTTGATATATGTGACATGCTTATTGACTGTGCTGATTTAACTATGCCATTACACCTATATCTGTGGTACTGGAGAGTGAGGATAACGGGCAAGTCATGCCGATATTTTTATAAGAGTTTGAGAAAGTTTGACGGGACGAACGGAGTTCGGGCCTTGTTAGTGTTTTAGTGGATCGAGACATTCTCTGGGGATTACATTGGGATTATGGGATCTTTGAAAACTTATAGGAAATACGATAAGACTAAAAGGAAACTATTTTCACAAGGAAAACTCATAAGATATTAAACAACCTCTAAACCTTTAAATAATGATAACAATCTCGGATGCAAGCTTAGGATTGAATGTTAGTTTTGGAAAAGGAGAATTATCGTCGAATCCAAGTTATGGGAGAACCGTAAGTTCCTGAGTATGTTGATACTCCTTCGCTCTTTGAGCAGTTTGTTTAGCCATCCAAGGGATGAGCCGAGAAGCTTCACTGAGGCGTGAGACCTTGTGAAAGCGTGAATCTTCACTGAGGCGTGAGACCTCGTGGAAAGCATGGATCTTCATTGAGGCGTGAGACCTCGTGAACAGCATGAAACTTCATTGAAGCGTGAGACTTCGTGTAAGTGTGTAAATCCACTGAGGCGTGAGACCTTGTGAAAGCATAAAACTTCACTGGAGCGTGAGACTTCGTGATTGTATAAGACTCCACTGAAGCGTGAGACTTTGTGAGAGCATTGATGACTCGAAGAGTTATCGTGAGTGTTTGCACTCATTTTACGATTAATTGTATTTTGTCGCAGAATCGACATTTACCTTAGGGTATTCTTTATAGAGACATTAAGTTAGCTAGAACACATGGCGACGTGTCGAGTGAGGTCGGAGACGTTGTTTGGCTAATCACTTTGCATTCATGCACTCATTTTTAGGTATTAACACGAGACGGACTTCGGACCTCGGTGGATTCCAAAATGGTCATAAGACCCAGATTTCCATATAAGAACACTGCGGTGATTCTTAGTAGCAGACGGAAATGGCAGACCTTCGGGTTCACTGCTGATCTGACTACACTTTGTATGGTGTAAGAGACACGCGAGCGGAAATGGTCCCACCGTTGCTGGTGCTAGGATTGACTCGTTGAAGCCCATCCTTCCGGAATGCATTTGGTTAACCGGCATTGCATTTCATGCAACATGCATACTGACTTAGTTGCTGAGTGTGATTGATAATTGTTAATCCTATTTGATGCATGTTAATTGTCACTATTATCGTTTATATTCATTGTGAAATATACAACCATAGGATGCTATCTCTAACTTATTAGCCTAAGTGGCTACTCCTTATCTTTACCTATTGGATTTATTATTTACATAATTCTTTGGAGTTGACCCTCGCGTTTTCTTTGTGTGCTTTGGCGGACTACGCCCTTTGTCAGATGTCCATGGTGGACTGATTCACGATGGTTCACCCTTCGGGGGGAACTAGGGTTGAGATGCTGGAACAGGAGCGCATCGCGGTAGCAAGAGGAGGACGGATGGTGTACATAGACTTGGTCGTTCTGGATTCAGATTCGGACGGCGATCACGCTAGCACGTAGGTTTGAGTGCTGGTGTGAGCTCCTCGAGATAGGATTAGTGTAGGAGTAGAGTCTTAGCTCTGACCGTCATTTATTTCTTTGGGGACAGGGTAGTTTCCCGCCTATAGCTTTTTGTGTGGTTTCTCTACGGGAATCACAGAGAGTTGGTTGGGCTAGGAGGTCTTGTTTTAGGCCGTTTGGGCTAACTTATTCTCATTTTTGAGGGATAGTGTTGCGAACACTTGACCTTTCTTTTGGTTTGTACTTCTTGCCTACGGGCGTTACTTTTCTTACTTCCCGTCACTGGAGGTTTACTCGTGACGTGGTTTGCTACTTACAGCGGGGGGGGGGGGGGGCTGTAATTATTAGTGTATATTAGTCCTGTTATCTTTCGTTGTTGAGTTTCATTTCTTTTAGTCTTGATTCTATTATCAAAAAAAAATATTCATGTTTTTTCGCTTAAAGTTTCTTTTTGTTTACTAAAGTGACGCCACCGAAATCGGGGTGTTACAAAGTGCTTCTGATTTGTGTGAGATTATATCAAGGTCAGAGCCTGTCATGAACACACTCAGAAAACACGTTAGAGTACCATAATTGTTCATGCTAAAACGTTGTAATCATCGAAACATAGAGTTGTACTACATGATCAAAACTTGATCTTACAATCTCCCCCTTTTTTATCATGACAAAACCAAGTATTTTGATGAACAATTATTAAACAATAAACTGAATTCACTCAGAGTATAGAGAAAAGAATTAGACTTATCCTGATGTGAATGATTTATTTTGCTCATTTTGAATCCAAGTCACAGCTTGATTCTGAGTTTAGCTCCCCCTGAATCTAAGACTTAATGAAAGTATTAGTAATATCTAGATTATGAGCTAAATCATAAGAGTTCAGAGTGATAATTTATGACATAGACAAAGTGAGATAGTCAGAGCGCATAAGTATCAAGAGCAGAGTAAAGGTATCAGAGTCAACTAGTATCACTTCAGAGGAAGTGAAAATGTATTCCTTGTATTTGCCCAGTGACACATCTATGGTCATAAAGGTGGAACTCTTAAATTCTCCAAAAGAAAAAGAAATCACACTAACGCAGCTTACACATCAAAAACTGGGTTATACTCCCCCTTTTTGTGATAAGCAAAAAGCTTGGGGTGTGAAAAACTTAGCTTGAAGTACAAGGTAGAGAAGGTCTAAGTTTCAAAAAGATGGAGAAGGAAAAAAAAATTGACATAAAAATTAGCCAATTAATGACATGAGTTAATGAATATGCAGAACGTTTACCACCGGCCAAGGAAGTAAAGGTAAGCTACTGTTACCAATAAATGATCCTCGAGAAACTGCTTTAGCATTAACGTCTGGAGACTGACTTGAGCTTATAAATAGCGGTTAAAGCATAACAGTCTTCACATCCCAGTTACAGAAGAACACAACTAGCAATGGCTTCCTTCATAGTCTGTATCGAGGAGCTGAGGGAGAAGGCATTTGAAGAGAGTTTGTTCTAGAATGTGCGCCATCCGGAAGAACCAACAGTATATGATCTTACCAACCGGCTATTGGGAATGGATCTGAGTCCAGAAATGGACAAGATCCTCAGAGGCTTCCTTGTCTTTGTAGAGGAGCTACAAGACCTCTTCCAGAGGGAGCTGGATAACGTGGTGAGGAGACAGGAGGTGGGGAACGCACTGGCATCAATGGCAGAGGGTCCTGAGAAGCAGGAGCTTCGTCTGACCTTGAATCATATGGAATATGAGCAGCATCGTCTGGAGCTTGAGAAAGCGGCGATGCGTAGAGAATGTAGGACCTTGAGGAGAAATCCTCCTTTTTAATTGTAAGATGCATATGTATGAAATGCCCATTAATAAAAAACTTGTTTGTTTGTTAAGTTTAAAACATTTTATGATGAACAACTATTATGCAGCACATAATGAAAAATGTAATAGAATAGACATAACATTGAAAAGCAGGGTGAAGAAACATAGTTTAATAAGAAGGAAAATAGATAGAGAAGAACATAGAAGAAAAGAGAGTTCCTAAAAACTAAGGATTAGGTGTTCTCTGTAGAAGCTCGGTGCACATCTGTTTTAGATCTTGAAGAATGGCATCATGAGAATCAAGGCGTTGTTCAATTAGATCAATCGTAGGATCTTACTGAAATGGAGCAAATGTTGTAGCTTGATCAGAGTGAGGAGCTTGACCGGATGCAGAAGCAACTGGAATGATGCTAAAAGCTTGATTTATGAGAGCCTCAACTTCAGCTTGAAGTTGAGCAGCTTGTTCCAGAGGTTGCAACCTTGCATCTTCACGTTGCTCTTCTTCAATCCTTGCAGCTTCTTCTTCTTGTTCTTTCTTCTTTCGTGCTTCTTCAATAGCAGAGTAGAGCTTTTCCCTTATCTGCTGATCAGCCAGAAGTTCTCTTCGTCTGAGACGTTGAGTAGCAGCTTCAACACATTTTGCCTTCTCAGAGTTGAGAAACCCCATCATCAGAGGAACTTGGTCAACCATCCAAGAACACAGACGTTCCCATTCTTCAACAACCAGGTCAGGACTTGCACTTAGGTCAGTGCGACCATGCACATTGCTGATCCTTAATGATGCTTCATGATTAAATGCATTGATGCAGTCAAGGAGGGTGGTTGGTCCAGAGTAAGTGTAGGGAATAAGGGAAAGGTTTGGTTCAGGTGATGAGGAGTGGTTGCTGTTGGCAACTTCAGAGGGAGAGCCAATCTGCAGAGTCTGAGGTGCAGAGTTATTGGTCTCAGGGTTTAGTTGAAGAGTTTCAGTCTCAGGATTCTGTGTGTTATCTGGTGAATGGTTGGAGACTGACTCAGCATTCTCTTGAAGAGGAGAAAGAGGATGAGGAGGAGGAGGAGGCATTGAGGCAAGAGGAATTGCCTGGATGAGGAAATCAGGAGGAACCAGAGGTTCTGGCCTAGGTCCAGGGTAGCGGCGAGGACTAGGAACATTGATGAAATGCTCAGGGATTTCAGAGAGCATTTCTCTAGCCATTTGAAAGAATTTCCTAGAGGCTTCTGACTTGTTGGATGGAGAAGAAAATGGAACATTTGTGGGAAAGGATACAGATGGAGTAGGAGAGAGGTTGTCACGATCAGATGGATGACGTGATTGTGGATTGGTAGTGGTTTTATCAGAGTCTTGAGGTTCAGTAACTTGTGGTGCGGAGGTTTGTTGTTCAGAAGCTTGTGGTTCAGAGGTTTGTGAATGGTATGGAAGAATGATAGTTGTAGTGGAGGCAGAGGGTTTGCTGGCTTGAAGCATTTTCCAGAGGGGTTCTTCCTCAATGGTAGGTTGAAAGAAGGAGTCTCTAGGGGGTGAAGGGTGAGAGGTTTGTTGATGAATTGGTGATGGTTCAGGATTGGTAGCATCAAGGGTTGCATCAAGCAAATTTAAATCATCATCAGAAAGAGCAGCAAACTTACTTGAAGCTCTTGCTGCAGATCTTGTGATTCTGATGGAGGGTGCAGGTCTAGCATGTTCCTGAGTAGTTTCCACGAGAACTACTTGAGATGCAATCCTGACCTTCTTGGCCTTCTTCTTAGGCGGTGGAGCATCATCATCATCATTGTCATCACCATTAGAGGGATCCTTCTCCTCAGATGCTTCAACTTGTTTCCTCTTGGTCTTCTTCTTCCTTGGGGACTCAAAGTCCGGAGGCTCTGGAAGATTTCTGAAGAATTTGTTCACATCAATATCAAAGCCTTGCTGCTTCAGATCCTCAAGATAGTATCTGATTGCCTCTGGATCATCAGCCTTGGACCAGAGAGGATAGTCCTTTAGAGGAATCCTTTTCCTTGGCCTTCCTTCAGCAGTGCTGGATTCAGCTTTGGTTTCGATCATGCCCATTCTTTTCAAGGATGTGGCATTGAAGGTATCTCCAGCAATTGTTGTCAAGTCTTCAGAACATCCCAACCTTCGCAGGGCATGCACGAATTTGCTTTCCACAAAGAAGTCAGAAAGCAAACTACCAAAAGGTATGTATTATATGGCAGATTTTGGTGAAGAGGTGGTTCTGGACTTCTTGATGCACTCCTTCAGATAAGAAAAGATGAAGTAAGGTAAGCACACCTTCTTGTGGTCCTTGACGAAGAACAACAACACCTTCTGGGTGAAGTTGATGTAATCAGGAGAGCTTCCCTTTGGTCTCTGGTTGATGCAGTGCAGAAGAATCTTGTGCCAGATTCTCAAGTCTGGGTGAAGCTCTTTGGTCTTGCAGTCATTCTTTCCTGGCTTCCATGTAGAGTAGAGAGCCATGTTGACTTTCTCCTTGGTGTTGGTTGAGACCTTTGATTCTTGCAACTGAAACCTGTAGCCCTTGCTTGATTCTGGACCCAGAAGCCTTGCAATTGTCTTCTCAGTTATGATGATCCTTTTGCCCAGAATAAAGAATACTACTTGATGCTCATTGCAATCTGCGTGTTTCCAGAATTCCTTCACAAGCTTATCATACACAGGACCACTGATCCTTTGAAAATACCCTTCCCAGCCTTGTGCTTGAATCTCAGGACGCAAGTCAAACCCATTTCAGCAATGATATCAAAATCAAATCTCCATTCAGCAAGAACCTAGAGTTCTTCAGGAGCAAAGCAATAGGTGACCGCACATTGTCTCTGAGAAAGTGGGACAACATCCTCAGCATCTTGCACTTCATGTTGGGCACTCTCAGTCGAACGAGGACGCAGAACAGGACCCACTTGCCCTGTTGGAATACCCACAACCATTCTGGGGAAAACTCTTCCATCGGCGGAATCAGACTTGTCACCGGAGTTAGCTCTTTCTTGATTCATCATTGTTGAGGATGAAGGTTTGGGTAGAAGAGAAAGGGTCGAAAGCGAGAGAGAATCGAAGAAGATACGGGTTTTGCAAAAGCAAGAGAGAGAAAGTAAAACCGAAAGTGATGGGAAACATGTGTGCGTAGTGGTTTTAGAAGGTAACCGTTGTTGATTAAAAAGAAAAGTGAAATCAACGGTTAAAAATTAAAGACATCATTACGAACAGATAATACACATATCACACGGTGGAGAGAAGCTCATCTACACTCATTACAACAGATTGTCAGCACGGGCACAAGGAACGATGTGTCATATGTAAGACCTGGATTTTCAGAACAAGTTAAGTTTCCGACTCACGCGTAGAATCAGCGTAAGCGTGACAGGAGTTTGGTATTTGAGAAAGATTAATGAAGAGGAAAGTTCAGGAATTACTTGAGGTATGTTGCGTAGTTGCTTCCGGAGTTAGTACGAGTCGTCTGCACACCTGCCTTATGGCGAGCGTGTCCAGAATAGGCTATTTCGCTCTTAAAGCAACGTTTTGAGTGAGATTTCGAACTCTCGGAAAATTTAAAGATTCTCTTTATTTTTCCATCGACCAGCGTTTCATTCCGAAACTCTGGACTGTACGCACGATGGGTTTCACTTTTCGGATGTCCGCCGACGCTAATTTCTTTGCTTCGAAACCCTATTTTCGAACAATGGATGAAGACTTTTCTATTCGGGACTTCTAACAAAGATTCCGTCCGCGTTGTCAGACTTGTTTCGACATTTCCAATCTTTCTTCTGTTGGAAGTTTTGTCGTCTGAGCATCACAGCAAAAAGTAGTTTTTCGGGGCAGATTAACCGACACCGCTTTTGAGTTTTTCGATATCGTTTTTCCCAAATCCTAGATATTTGTTTTGAGTTCTGGAATTCTGACGCCAGAATCTCTCTTAGAATTTCTCGGTGATCGTGCTGCAAAAATCGGAATCGCGAAATTTTCATTTTCCCGCGATTTCGCCCGCCTATAAATAGGCGAAAAAGCAAAATCCTCTTCATTTTGCACCATTGAGGCCGCGGTTTGTAGAGAGAGAGGGAGAGGAGAGATTTTCGCGAAACCTTGACCAATCTTCGTGCAGTTCGTCCCTACTTCTAGGTATCAAGGTAACTAACACGATTCCTACCTCTGATTGTTGTTTCTGTTGCGTTTCTGAAGCCGTTTCTGTGCTCTAAGTTTTGAGCTTTTTCTAAAATTGTCCGATTTCTCTGATTTCTCGCTTGGGTTATGTTCCTTATGTTCCCCTGAGTCTAAAACCTCTGTCAGTAAACTCTGATTGCGATTCAGTTGTCCAGGATCTGAAAAATTGACTCAAAACTCTTTTTGTCTCACATTTCGAAACTTTATTGTCAAAAAGACTTAATCTGACTTCGTGCCTTTAGGATTTGTTGTCACGGATGTCATGAGGATCATTGCTGTCAAATTTGTTTTCAGAACTGATAACTTTGAAATTTTGAGCCTTTATTTTGGACCAAAATGCCCCTGCGTAGTCGTATTTCGGCCCGATTGTCCGAAAATTGTTCTGACAGTTTCTTTGCATTAGTTTTACCCTAAAACTACCTTGTGAATTGATTTGATCAAAGAAAAAGAGCCGAAGCCCTTTTTCCTTTGAGGCCGTGGACTATTTCCTTTAGGGGGGAGTTTTTCGGTTTCGAAAACTTGTCTTTTCGTACCTGATTGTCCTATTCTGAAGCTTTAATGCTTTGTCTATCGTTTATGTATTGTTTTGCGATCGAACTAATCGATTTTGTTTGGATTCTGCTTTGTTTTTCTCCGAGGTTCAGTTGAAGGAACTTTGGAATATTCAGAGCAACTGTTTGAGGACAACCTTGATTTCGAAGCTGGAACAGCTCGAGGTTAGGGCAACTTACATATATTAGCTATGATTGCATGATAGGCGTCGATAAATTCGACTTATGCTTTGTCTGATGTTGTTTATGATGTTGAGTTGATGTTATGATGCTTTTCCATAACTTGTGATGTTGTGCTTCTGTTGGATTGAGCGTTTTGACGCAACTTCGGAGTGGAGGTTCATTGATCTGGTGATCTTTGATATCTCGGGTTGGATGAACAACCCTAGGCAAGTCCAAATGTGGGGTTTGAGACTTAGCCATTTGTTGGGATTCGTTGGAATTCCTAGACTTTCCCCGGGAAGTGTATTTTGGGTGGTTGATTTTTGGAAACTTAGAATGATAGAGCTTTCGAAAAATAAAGACTTGGGAAACTTAGACTTTGAGAAATAAACTCATAACTTGGCTAATTCGAATTGAAACAATTTTTATTAACGTTTAAGCATAGGAGAACTGAAGGGGAAAAATATTTACGAAAGGCGGGGAAAAGTCGACTTATGTTGTGGGTTTGGAGAGTTTGGAATTGGGGAAAGCCACTGAGGTGAGCTATGGTGATGATTGAAAGTCACCGAGTACTCTAGTACTCCTGGTAGTGTTGTTCGAGTCGTGTTGTATTGACCGGCACAGACTCTGGGTTTTGCTTGTGAGTTTTGTGGTGGGAGTTGTGTTGTATTGACCGACACTAACTCCGAGTCGTGTTGTATTGACCGACACTGACTCTGGTTTTGATAATCATATTGCACACGTGCATATACGCGATGAAGTGCCAAGCAGAGTACTTCGGTATAACAGGAAGTAACGATCAGCCATGCAGAGTTGAATCGGTCCTGACTATATCTGGCACAACAGGAGGTAACGATCATCCATGTAGAGTTGCATCGTGCCTGTTGATGTTCGGCATAGCAAGCAGAAATGGTCAAACCATGTAGAGTTTGTACCGTCTTGACTATAGCCAAAGGTGATAAGCGACGCCCGAGCAGAAATGGTTAAACACGAGGCCAGTGTTACGACCGTCTCGAGGTGCCCAGCCTATAAGTGGCAATACCGTTGGTTTGTCCCGTCGCCAAGCAGAGTGACGTCGTTGATTTGTTCCGTCGCCAAGCAGAGTGACGTTGTTGATTTGTTCCGTCGCCAAGCAGAGTGACGTTGTTGTTCTGTCCCGTCGCCAAGCAGAGTGACGTTATTCGGATTTGTGTCAGCATATTCTGCACTGGCACACAATGCATCTTATTATGACTGAATTGTGTAAGAGATTTGATAACATGCTATGTATAAACCTTAGGGTAAGCAGTGCATAACTTATATGTATATATACAACATATATATATATATATACCCCTTTTATCGCATGTTGATTGTATATCTATTGTATTCTGTAAGTTGACCCTAGCGCCTTGGCTTTGTTTGTATGTTTGTGTTTGGGCGGTCGGCCTGCTGCCAGGCGTCTGTCAGCCGGTTCGTGATGATTCGTTGTGCGGGAAAGACCCGGAGCGGAACGACTATTACTGAAGCTTTCGACGAGGACCCGGACTTCATGACTGTTCGAGGGAGGGTCGATGATAGTAGTGTGGGTTATGGGTGGTTAGAGCCTTTTGAGTTAGTTGTTACTGTAATAGCTCTGATTCGTCATTCATATTTTGGGACAGGGTAGGTTCCCGACGCATGACTTTTGTGTGGTTCTCTTACTGAGGGATCACAGTGAGTCAGTCGGACCATAGGGGTCTTTGCTTAGGCCATTTTGAGGCCGACTTTCTCTTGGATAGTGGTATATTTGATGTTTTTGCGTACAGTACTGGTTTGAAATATTCGCCTACGGGCATGCTATCTTGGAGTCACTGCGTGTGCGCGTGACGGGAGAGTGCAGCTGAGGCTGTACATTTGTATATGTTTGTTTATCGGTTAGTTAGTTGTTGGGTTATGTCCTTACTTTCTATTGTTTTGATTTAAAGGAAAGAAAACGAAAAAAAATTACCTGTTTTCCGCGTAAAGATTATTTTTGGTTACTAAAGTGACACCTGGAAATCGGGGTGTTACATTGTGGTATCAGAGCTTAGTCGAGTCTTTTGGGAGTCTTTGGGGAATAGGTCTTCTGTGCTAGGTTGTGTGACTCTGCAAAGAGTGAAAATTGATTGTCTGCAGAGCGATTTTCGTTCTAATTGCTTGCGTTACTACTTAATCGGATTGAGTGGTTTGTCTAGTGCTACCGTATGGCTAGTACTAATCGGACGTTCGATGGGATATAGGATGGTGGATCTTAACCGGATGGCGGAGGCTACACGTGAGCATCATCAACGACTGATGGCGACAGCAATGTATCAACAAAGAGGAATGAACCGAACTGGAGCTAGGGGACCAATGAGGTCAGGTTCCCAAGGCTATAACGGAAGGAAGAGCTACCATAAGTGGGGACCATATCAGCGTTTCAAGGGAAGAAATCTTATCTCAAGAGTCTACAAACCAACGACTTCTGATACTGGAGGGGAGCCAGTTGGTGACAAAGGTGTGACATGTACTCGTTGTGGAAAGTTTGGGCATTTTGCTAACAAGTGCTCAGTGACTGGATGGAGATGCTTCAAGTGTAACCGAGAGGGGCATCTAGCTGTGAACTGCAAGACCAAAGAAAGTCTATGCTTCAATTGCAACCAACCGGGACATTTCTCCCAAGATTGCAAGGCACTCAGGGGCGAATCATCAGGGAATGTTGGGAAAGGAAAACAACTTGCTCCAGAGGAAAGGATTCATGCCAAGGAGGGCAAGAGCTGAGGAGTTGAACGAGGAAGAACGTGGGAACGATGTAGGACCTTATTCGAGGTTGCTCGTGATTTGACTATAGAAGTTACACGGGGTTGGGAATAGCACACTAAGTCTAGAAAGTAGTCTTCCACCGATGCGTTTATGAGGAAGCTAGTAGCTGAAGAACGAATCTTAGGGAGATTCCGTATGGGTAGTATACGTGTCATGTTGAGGGTGTGTAGTTCCGTAGCGGGATCATTAAAGGATTTAGTATCAGGATATTTGTGACTACTGGAGGATAGGAACTCATTGACTGTTCCAGTGGGTTTTTCTAAATCTCCACCTTCGATGTATTAGGCCTGATCAACCTAATATTGAGGGGGTGATATTCGGAATCACAGCTGGTTATGGACTTTGATAGAAGGATGTGTAAGATGAATTTGAATTGATTGAGGATTAGTCGGATTTGGGAGGAAAGTTCGTGTTAAGCATTTGATTGTAAAAGATTAAGATTTAAATCTTTGGAATTCGATGAGTGTCGTATAGACATTGATTGGTTAGTTCGTGTGATTACTCCAAGTAGAGGTAGACCAAGTCAAGAGATTTAGTGCTGGAAAAGTATTAAGTAGTTTCTCGGAAGTTATGAAGTCATAGGTTAGGTGATTGCTGAGGGGAGTTGTTAGAGACTAAATAAGTTGGATTTAATCAGGTTTTAGATGATAGCTTGATGGTAGCAAGAGTGAGAAGAATTAACTCTGAACTAGATTGTTATAGTCGAGTTCGAGCAATAGGTTTCGCTAAGCGTTTGATTAATATGTGGAGACATTATAGTCTTAAGAGATGCATTTTCATTTGAAAAGTGTTGAATTAATGATTAAGTTGGAGAAAGAAAGTTTTAGCATAAGTTGAATACTGGAGATTGTTGATATGGACTTCAGACAATTGTGCTTAGATTACTAAGTGAGATTCACTAAGCTAGATTGAAACTTTGAGGTTAAGATTGACCTTGAGAGTTGGGAATCACATACGAGTAAGAGATCTTACAGTTGTAGCTGTGACAATAGGAGTTGAATCTTAGAAGATTGAGGACCTGAAGGTGAGCTTCGGCTTAAGACCATTGAGGTATAATATAAGAGAGATCTTGAAGTAAAGGAATTCTGGGTTGTGTGGAGTGTTAAGGTTGGTGATCGATTGATGTTGATTATGAGGTTGCGGACATAATGACCATGTGATAAGATTTGAATGATGTTAGCATAATAAGTTATGATTACGGATAGCAGGATCAAGTGGTGAGTGTGGAAGCATGACGACACTTATCAGGTCGTTTGGGTAAGTGAAGGAGTTATAGTTTTAAGAAACGGATATTCATTTAAGAAGTATTGAAGGATTAAAGGTCATTAGAGGACCAAACTTGGTGAAGGTTTAGGTTTTAAATCTATGAATGTCTGTCTAAGGTGTGTAGGACTCGAAGGTTGTCAGAATTTGATTGAGAGATTAAGAAGTTGATTGACGAGATGGTGATTGAGTCACAAAAAGGAAGGTGTTAGTATTAAGATGAATACCTGAGGTTGTTATATTTTGACGAGTTTCGTAGAGTATAAGAGTCAATGGGACTTTGTTATGGATTTTGATGATGCATATTACGGGTAACAAGTGAATTTTACTAAAGTTGAATGAGAATCCTAGGGCTAAGGTTGACCTAATGAGCTGAGATTCATGTACACATAAGAGATTTAGTGGTGTTAGCGGTTACGATAACAGTTAAATCTCAGAATGTTGAAGGATTGGATGATTAAATGGCTAGTTAAGTTCCTTGAGGTATAGTTATGATGTAATCTTCTAGAGGATAAGTCTCGATTTGTGCGAAGTGTTAGGGATTTCAGTAAGTGTAAATAGGTTTGAGTGAGGGAAGTTCTAGGGAAGAAGACGATAATAATGGATTGTTAGATATTAAGAAGAGGATTATCTTATAAGTTGTTGATAACTTGATGTTGAAGGGGATAAGATTAGTGAAGGACAAGAAATAAGGACATGAGTCGAGCTTTAATTCGAATGGTGACTAAGTAGGAGATTGATTTCATTGTGCGAGTGATGATAGTTACGAAGTTGGATGTGACGTTAATGGATTATTAGATTCCAACGCAATATTTCGTCTAGGAGTTATCGAACGGACAAGTGGAGTTTTGGGACTGTAGATGAAGATCACGAGGACGAGTTGAGTATTTACCTTAAGATGGCAGAGAGGCACCGAGTTTAAGAAGAATTTCGGACAACCGAAAGTAAAGAAGCAAGTGGCTAAGGTTGTGCGACTGCACGGAGTGCCAACCAGGAACATTTCAAGCAGAGATCCGACGCAAGTGATCGAACCAGACGACATGAAGTTGAATGATGGTTTGTCTTTTGAGACGCCGACAGTTAACAGTGGGGATATAAGAGTGAAACAATTAAGGGGAAAACAGATTGCTTAAGTAAAGGTTATGAGGAACAATGACCCAGACAATACTACATGGGAATTGGAAGACAAGATTAAGGAACTGTATTCCGGACTTTCTCAGAACTCTGAGTTTCGAGGACGAAACTTTCTTTTTGGAGGGGAGTATTGTAAGACCTGGATTTTCAGAACAAGTTAAGTTTCCGACTCACGCGTAGAATCAGCGTAAGCGTGACAGGAGTTTGGTATTTGAGAAAGATTAATGAAGAGGAAAGTTCAGGAATTACTTGAGGTATGTTGCGTAGTTGCTTCCGGAGTTAGTACGAGTCGTCTGCACACCTGCCTTATGGCGAGCGTGTCCATAATAGGCTATTTCGCTCTTAAAGCAACGTTTTGAGTGAGATTTCGAACTCTCGGAAAATTTAAAGATTCTCTTTATTTTTCCATCGACCAGCGTTTCATTCCGAAACTCTGGACTGTACGCACGATGGGTTTCACTTTTCGGATGTCCGCCGACGCTAATTTCTTTGCTTCGAAACCCTATTTTCGAACAATGGATGAAGACTTTTCTATTCGGGACTTCTAACAAAGATTCCGTCCGCGTTGTCAGACTTGTTTCGACATTTCCAATCTTTCTTCTGTTGGAAGTTTTGTCGTCTGAGCATCACAGCAAAAAGTAGTTTTTCGGGGCAGATTAACCGACACCGCTTTTGAGTTTTTCGATATCGTTTTTCCCAAATCCTAGATATTTGTTTTGAGTTCTGGAATTCTGACGCCAGAATCTCTCTTAGAATTTCTCGGTGATCGTGCTGCAAAAATCGGAATCGCGAAATTTTCATTTTCCCGCGATTTCGCCCGCCTATAAATAGGCGAAAAAGCAAAATCCTCTTCATTTTGCACCATTGAGGCCGCGGTTTGTAGAGAGAGAGGGAGAGGAGAGATTTTCGCGAAACCTTGACCAATCTTCGTGCAGTTCGTCCCTACTTCTAGGTATCAAGGTAACTAACACGATTCCTACCTCTGATTGTTGTTTCTGTTGCGTTTCTGAAGCCGTTTCTGTGCTCTAAGTTTTGAGCTTTTTCTAAAATTGTCCGATTTCTCTGATTTCTCGCTTGGGTTATGTTCCTTATGTTCCCCTGAGTCTAAAACCTCTGTCAGTAAACTCTGATTGCGATTCAGTTGACCAGGATCTGAAAAATTGACTCAAAACTCTTTTTGTCTCACATTTCGAAACTTTATTGTCAAAAAGACTTAATCTGACTTCGTGCCTTTAGGATTTGTTGTCACGGATGTCATGAGGATCATTGCTGTCAAATTTGTTTTCAGAACTGATAACTTTGAAATTTTGAGCCTTTATTTTGGACCAAAATGCCCCTGCGTAGTCGTATTTCGGCCCGATTGTCCGAAAATTGTTCTGACAGTTTCTTTGCATTAGTTTTACCCTAAAACTACCTTGTGAATTGATTTGATCAAAGAAAAAGAGCCGAAGCCCTTTTTCCTTTGAGGCCGTGGACTATTTCCTTTAGGGGGGAGTTTTTCGGTTTCGAAAACTTGTCTTTTCGTACCTGATTGTCCTATTCTGAAGCTTTAATGCTTTGTCTATCGTTTATGTATTGTTTTGCGATCGAACTAATCGATTTTGTTTGGATTCTGCTTTGTTTTTCTCCGAGGTTCAGTTGAAGGAACTTTGGAATATTCAGAGCAACTGTTTGAGGACAACCTTGATTTCGAAGCTGGAACAGCTCGAGGTTAGGGCAACTTACATATATTAGCTATGATTGCATGATAGGCGTCGATAAATTCGACTTATGCTTTGTCTGATGTTGTTTATGATGTTGAGTTGATGTTATGATGCTTTTCCATAACTTGTGATGTTGTGCTTCTGTTGGATTGAGCGTTTTGACGCAACTTCGGAGTGGAGGTTCATTGATCTGGTGATCTTTGATATCTCGGGTTGGATGAACAACCCTAGGCAAGTCCAAATGTGGGGTTTGAGACTTAGCCATTTGTTGGGATTCGTTGGAATTCCTAGACTTTCCCCGGGAAGTCTATTTTGGGTGGTTGATTTTTGGAAACTTAGAATGATAGAGCTTTCGAAAAATAAAGACTTGGGAAACTTAGACTTTGAGAAATAAACTCATAACTTGGCTAATTCGAATTGAAACAATTTTTATTAACGTTTAAGCATAGGAGAACTGAAGGGGAAAAATATTTACGAAAGGCGGGGAAAAGTCGACTTATGTTGTGGGTTTGGAGAGTTTGGAATTGGGGAAAGCCACTGAGGTGAGCTATGGTGATGATTGAAAGTCACCGAGTACTCTAGTACTCCTGGTAGTGTTGTTCGAGTCGTGTTGTATTGACCGGCACAGACTCTGGGTTTTGCTTGTGAGTTTTGTGGTGGGAGTTGTGTTGTATTGACCGACACTAACTCCGAGTCGTGTTGTATTGACCGACACTGACTCTGGTTTTGATAATCATATTGCACACGTGCATATACGCGATGAAGTGCCAAGCAGAGTACTTCGGTATAACAGGAAGTAACGATCAGCCATGCAGAGTTGAATCGGTCCTGACTATATCTGGCACAACAGGAGGTAACGATCATCCATGTAGAGTTGCATCGTGCCTGTTGATGTTCGGCATAGCAAGCAGAAATGGTCAAACCATGTAGAGTTTGTACCGTCTTGACTATAGCCAAAGGTGATAAGCGACGCCCGAGCAGAAATGGTTAAACACGAGGCCAGTGTTACGACCGTCTCGAGGTGCCCAGCCTATAAGTGGCAATACCGTTGGTTTGTCCCGTCGCCAAGCAGAGTGACGTCGTTGATTTGTTCCGTCGCCAAGCAGAGTGACGTTGTTGATTTGTTCCGTCGCCAAGCAGAGTGACGTTGTTGTTCTGTCCCGTCGCCAAGCAGAGTGACGTTATTCGGATTTGTGTCAGCATATTCTGCACTGGCACACAATGCATCTTATTATGACTGAATTGTGTAAGAGATTTGATAACATGCTATGTATAAACCTTAGGGTAAGCAGTGCATAACTTATATGTATATATACAACATATATATATATATATACCCCTTTTATCGCATGTTGATTGTATATCTATTGTATTCTGTAAGTTGACCCTAGCGCCTTGGCTTTGTTTGTATGTTTGTGTTTGGGCGGTCGGCCTGCTGCCAGGCGTCTGTCAGCCGGTTCGTGATGATTCGTTGTGCGGGAAAGACCCGGAGCGGAACGACTATTACTGAAGCTTTCGACGAGGACCCGGACTTCATGACTGTTCGAGGGAGGGTCGATGATAGTAGTGTGGGTTATGGGTGGTTAGAGCCTTTTGAGTTAGTTGTTACTGTAATAGCTCTGATTCGTCATTCATATTTTGGGACAGGGTAGGTTCCCGACGCATGACTTTTGTGTGGTTCTCTTACTGAGGGATCACAGTGAGTCAGTCGGACCATAGGGGTCTTTGCTTAGGCCATTTTGAGGCCGACTTTCTCTTGGATAGTGGTATATTTGATGTTTTTGCGTACAGTACTGGTTTGAAATATTCGCCTACGGGCATGCTATCTTGGAGTCACTGCGTGTGCGCGTGACGGGAGAGTGCAGCTGAGGCTGTACATTTGTATATGTTTGTTTATCGGTTAGTTAGTTGTTGGGTTATGTCCTTACTTTCTATTGTTTTGATTTAAAGGAAAGAAAACGAAAAAAAATTACCTGTTTTCCGCGTAAAGATTATTTTTGGTTACTAAAGTGACACCTGGAAATCGGGGTGTTACATCATAGCAACTGACACACGTTTACTGTCTCAGTTTCAGAGTAAGCACCAATGGGTACTAAACCTCTGATAGAGTTACCTTCTGAACTAGACATCTTCTGATAGAGAAGCATCGTAGCCAGAGGTTCTGATCCATCTTCATGCTGGACAAAAGTCCATATTCAGATTTTTCAGAATGAAATTAAATTTATCCTCTGCTAAGGGCTTTGTAAAGATATCTGCCCATTGATGGTCAGTATCAACAAACTTCAGGAGAAGTACGCCCTTCTGAACATAATCTCTAATAAAGTGATACTTTACCTCAATGTGTTTTGCCCTTGAATGTAAGATAGGATTCTTACTCAGTGACATTGCAGCAGTGTTATCACAATAGATTGGGATGTTGCTCTCAAGGATTTGATAATCCTCTAGCTGATGTTTCATCCAGAGCATCTGAGTGCTGCAAATGGCTGCTGAGATATACTCTGCCTCTACAGTGGATAGAGCAATGGTTGATTGCCTCTTGCTTGCCCATGAGACTAAGTTGCTTCCCAGAAATTGACAATTTCCAGAAGTGCTTTTCCTCTCAGTTCTATCTCCAGCATAATCAGCATCAATATAACCTGAAAGCTTATACTCTGATGTTTTCTTATACATCAAGCCAAGGTTAGTGGTACCTTTCAGATATCTGAGAATTCTCTTAACAGCAGTTAAGTGAGTTTCTCTCGGATCTGATTGGAATCTAGCACACAAATGTACACTAAACAGAATATCTGGCCTAGATGCAGTTAAGTATAAGAGAGAACCTATCATTCCACGATAGAGCTTCTGACATACTTTCCCACTAGCATCTTCTTTCTCCAGAATGCATGTAGGATGCATAGGAGTCTTAGCAATTGTTGCTTCTGTCATGTTGAACTTCTTCAGAAGTTCTCTTGTGTACTTGCTTTGATGGATGTAAGTTGCTTCTGGTTTTTGATCAACTTGTATTCCTAGAAAGTACTTAAGTTCTCCCATCATGCTCATTTCGAATTCAGGCTGCATCATCTCATAAAATTCTTTGCAGAGAGATGGATTAGCAGATCCAAATATAATATCATCAACATAAATTTGCACAATTAAGATATCATCTTTGTAAGCTTTGCAAAAGAGAGTTGTATCTACTTTACTCCTCACAAACTTATTCTCTAGAAGGAATGAGCTTAATCTCTCATACCATGCTCTGGGAGCTTGCTTCAGACCATAGAGGGATTTCTTCAATTTGAAAATATGGTCAGGGTTCTTCTCATCTTCAAAGCCAGGAGGTTGGTGCACGTATACTTCCTCTGAGATGTATCCATTCAGGAAGACACTCTTAACATCCATCTGTTGAAGGATTATGTTGTCATTCACAGAGAATGAGATCAACAATCTAATAGCTTCCAATCTTGCTACTGGAGCAAAAGTTTCAGTGTAATCTATTCCTTCTTGCTGACTGTAGCCTTGAGCAACTAGCCTTGCTTTGTTTCTGACTACATCTCCTTTTTCATTTAGCTTGTTTCTGAAAACCCATTTAGTTCCAATGATGTGAACATCTTGAGGCTTCTTAACAAGGCTCCAAACATCATTCTTGGAGAATTGATTCAGTTCTTCCTCCATTGCCGGAATCCAGTCTTTGTCTTGAAGAGCTTCATCGATAGATTTTGGTCAATTAAGGATACCAATCCCTTCAGACTTAGCAGAGTCTCTTCAGAGGGTCTGAATGCTGATCTGGTTCTGACTGGTTCATCTTTGTTTCCCATAATCAGTTTCTTAGGGTGAGAGGCAATAATTTTGCTCTTCTTCTGAAGCTGTGGATCAGAGGGTGCGCCACTCAATCAGTCCTTCGTCGGTCTCTTGTCTCGACTTAATATCGTCCAAGAGTCCACTCGACACCGTCACCATTCCGAATCTCAGCTCCCTTGGTGCGAGCTTGACATCCAAGCTCAGATCTCGGAATGCCTCCAGCAGTTCTAACTCCTTGACCATCAACGAGGACACATGTATAGCCTTTCGACTAAGAGCGTCAGCTACAACATTAGTTTTCCCCGGATGATACTGTAGAGCAAACTCATAGTCCTGTAGGAATTCCATCCACCTTCGCTGCCTCATGTTCAGATCCTTCTGATCAAACAAGTACTTCAGACTCTTGTGATCACTATAGATCGTGAACGTACTGCCATACAGGTAATGCCTCCAAATCTTGAGAGCATATACTATAGCAGCCAATTCCAAATTGATATGCCCCAAGTTGATGCAAGGGCTTGATGGATCGTCTAGGATGATTTTAGGACTTGAGAAATCAGAGTTGGAAGGGAAAAACAAAGAAGAATTTCGTGCAAGGAAAAGATGGACAGAATTGGAATGGAACTTTATGGATATGGAAGTGCAGACGTCACACAAAGGTGGTGGCAAACCTTTGATAAGTCAAGGTCTTGAATCACTCAAGGGATATGAGAATCACTCTCAACAAACTGAACTAACTCAGAAAAAAATAATCTTATTCATTCATGTCTCCATGCTTGGCCGTCCCTCCCTTTTAAAAGAGTTTGGCTTTGTTTTTGAATTACAAAGGTGAGATATGGTCTTAACTCCAATTAATGACTAATTATGGAGTTTTAACATCCAATTCTGAGCTGAAAATTCAAATAAAAACTCCTAATGAGCTGGTCAAGCTCAGCTTGTAACAGCCCCTAAACTTTCTCTCATAACATTAAACAAAAATAGGAAATTAACTTCAATTGAAGGAGATTCTTGGAGTTTTACTTCAGCCATCAAGAGCTGATGCAAACTTGGAATATTCCTCCCTTAAAGCCTTCTTATTCACGCCCCACATGCCTCCACTTCAGGTCCATTAATTGCTAATGCATCCTTGGTGTATTAGGGACTTATTGGATTGAAAAAAAAAACTAGAAATAAAATTCGAACTCAGCTCCAATTAATTGGGCTGATCTTGGACGACTTCCTCTTCATATTTCATGAGGAAATTCACCAATTTGGGCTCAAGTTCGTGCACATTGGTTCCTTCCTCAAGAGCTAATGCTATCATCTGTTGAAGTGCTTCCTTGGCCCTTTTAGCCCTTGCCCTAGTCATTGGTCCTCCAAGTCCTTTTAGTGCTCCATGACCCTTGTCCTTGTCCTTGTCCTCATCATTCCCTCCCTCTTGAAAAGGATTTGACCTCAAATCAAATTCTCCTCCATCTGCATCGAAGAGAGATAAATCAGAGACATTAAAGGTTGAGCTGATGTTATACTCACCTGGAAGCTCTATTTTGTAGGCATTGTTATTGATTCTCTCAAGCACTTGAAAAGGTCCATCCCCTCTAGGTTGGAGTTTGGATTTCCTTTGTTCTGGAAACCTTTCCTTCCTCATGTGCACCCAAACCCAATCTCCGGGTTGGAACACCACCTCCTTTCTTCCCTTGTTAGCTTGCCTAGCATAACTCTCATTCTTTCTCTCAATTTGAGCCTTCACACGCTCATGCATCTTCTTGACATATTCAGCTTTGCCCTGTCCTTCCTTGTGATTGAAAACAGAAATGTTAGGCATAGGCAACAAATCAAGAGGAGTCAAAGGGTTAAATCCATACACTACTTCAAATGGAGAGCAAATTGTAGTTCTATGGACAGCCCTATTGTAAGCAAATTCAACATGAGGCAAACACGCCTCCCAAGCCTTTAAATTGGCCTTAAGGACAGTCCTAAGCAAGGTGCCTA
The DNA here is from genome assembly GCF_012489685.1 of Lotus japonicus. Taxonomy (NCBI): domain Eukaryota; kingdom Viridiplantae; phylum Streptophyta; class Magnoliopsida; order Fabales; family Fabaceae; genus Lotus; species Lotus japonicus. The sequence continues at coordinate 39,537,311 of NC_080044.1, forward strand.
GGGTCCTATTAACCACCTCAGTTTGCCCATCAGTTTGTGGGTGGCAAGTGGTAGAGAACAAAAGTTTAGTGCCTAACTTCCCCCATAAAGTCCTCCAGAAGTGACTTAGGAACTTGGTGTCCCTATCACTAACTATGCTTCTAGGCATCCCATGAAGTCTTACAACTTCTTTAAAGAACAAATCAGCAACGTGACAAGCATCATCAGCTTTCCTGCAAGGAATAAAGTGAGCCATTTTTGAAAACCTATCAACAACCACAAAAATGGAATCCTTACCATTCTTTGTTCTAGGGAGGCCTAAAACAAAGTCCATAGACAAGTCAACCCAAGGGTATTCAGGGATTGGCAAAGAAGTATACAAACCATGTGGCATCACCTTAGACTTAGCCTTCTTGCAAACAATGCAATGTTCACAAAACTTGATCACATCATGTTTCATTTTGGGCCAATAGAAATGTTCCTGTAAAGTTTCTAGAGTCTTTTGGACTCCAAAATGACCCATTAATCCCCCAGCATGGGATTCTTTAACAAGCAGTTCTCTAATGGAACTTTTAGGCACACACAACCTGTTTTCCTTAAATAAAAATCCATTGTGCCTATAAAATCCATTTTGAGAAACTTTCTCACAAGCCACAAAAATTTCAGCAAAGTTATCATCTTTTTCATACATTTCTTTCACATGTTCAAGTCCTAGCAATTTAGTCTCTAACATGGAAAGCAACACGTGTCTCCTGGATAAAGCATCAGCCACAATGTTACTTTTCCCTTTTTTGTGTTTTATGACATAGGGAAATTGTTCCAAAAATTCAACCCATTTGGCATGTCTTTTGTTCAACTTACCTTGCCCCTTCAAGTATTTCAGCGACTCATGATCACTATGAATCACGAATTCCTTGGGCAAAAGATAATGCTGCCAAGTCTTCAAAGCTCTCACCAAAGCATACAATTCCTTATCATAAGTAGAATAGTTAAGGGCAGCTCCGCTTAACTTTTCACTAAAATAAGCAATTGGGTGGCCTTCTTGAAGCAACACAGCACCAATACCTACATTTGAAGCATCACATTCAAGTTCAAAAGATTTAGCAAAGTTAGGTAAAGCAAGTATAGGTGCATGGGTAAGCTTATGCTTTAGGGCAGCAAAGGCCTCTTCTTGATTCTTTCCCCAATGAAAACCCACATTCTTTTTCACCACTTCATTTAGGGGTGCTGCCAAGGTACTAAAGTCCTTAACAAACCTCCTGTAGAAACTGGCCAAGCCATGAAAACTTCTTACATCACCCACGGATTTAGGAGTGGGCCACTCTTGAATGGCTTTGATCTTTTCCTCATCAACCTGCACTCCTTTCGAACTCACAACAAAACCAAGAAACACAACATGGTCAGTGCAAAAAGTGCATTTCTCAAGATTGGCAAACAATTGTTCCTTTCTAAGCATGCTCAAGACAGATCTTAAGTGCTCAACATGCAGCTCAAGAGTAGTGCTATAGACCAAAATATCATCAAAGTACACAACCACAAATTTCCCAATGAATTCCCTCAAAACATGGTTCATTAGTCTCATAAAAGTACTAGGTGCATTAGTTAAACCAAAAGGCATAACCAACCATTCATACAAACCATATTTAGTTTTGAAAGCAGTTTTCCATTCATCCCCTTCTTTAATCCTTATCTGATTGTAACCACTTTTCAAATCAATTTTAGAAAAATAACATGCTCCATGCAATTCATCAAGCAAATCATCAAGTCTAGGAATAGGGTGCCTATACTTAATGGTGATGTTATTCAAGGCTCTACAATCAGAGCACATTCTCCAAGTCCCATCTTTCTTTGGTACCAAAATCACCGGTACAGCACAAGGACTCATGCTATTTCTTACCCACCCTTTGTTCAAGAGTTCTTCCACTTGTCTTTGAATTTCAGTGGTTTCTTGTGGGTTGCTTCTATATGCTGGCCTATTAGGCAAAGAAGCTCCCGGAATGAGATCAATTTGATGCTCAATTCCTCTCAGTGGTGGTAGACCACTTGGAACACTTGTTGGAAACACATCCTCATAATCCTGCAAAAGAGATTTAACACTAGAAGACAGTTCAAAATTTTCAAAAGTGTTAGTGTTCAAAATCTGATTTTTGCAAAACATCAAGTATAGGATCTGTTTTGAAGCTATCATCCTTTTCACCTCTCTCTTTTTGATCAAACAAATTTCTTTTCTCTCAAGTATTTCACTCTTTTCTTTTTGCTCTCTCTCAAGTGTCTCACTCTTTTCTTTTCTCTCTTGTTCAATCTTTTCTCTCATTTTCTTTTGATCCACACGCACCTCCCTAGGGCTCAAAGGTTTGAGCGTAATTTTCTGGCCATGATGTTGGAATGAGATCTTGTTGGTGCTGCCATTATGATCAGAGTTGGTGTCATATTGCCATGGTCTTCCCAACAGTATGTGACTAGCCTCCATGGGAACAACATCACAAAGAACCTTATCCCTGTATTTGCCAATGGAAAAGTCAACTTCAACTTGCTTACTTACTTGTATTTCTCCATAGTGGCTGAGCCATTGAAGTTTGTATGGCCAAGGATGTGGTTTTGTGACCAGGTTCAGCTTCTCCACCATTCTTTCACTAGCCACATTAGTACAGCTCCCGCCATCAACAATCATCAAGCAAATCTGCCCATTGACAGAACATCTTGTGTGAAAGATATTCTCTCTTTGGCTTTCTTTCTTTGGCTTTTGTTGGCTACCAAGCATTCTTCGGATCATCAACAGTTCACCATTCATGGCTGCCTCCTCTTCTTCTTCACTTTGTTCTCCTTCGGACTCACTGGTGTAGTCTCCATCATCCTTAAGAATCATGGTCTTTTTGGAGGCACATTCATAAGCATAATGTCCCATACCTTGGCATTTGAAGCACTTGACCTCTTTGCTCTTTTTGGATGGTTGTTCAAGAGGTTTTGAAGAAGCTGAAGCTTGTGGTTTGGTGGCTGGTTTGCTAAGGGTGCTCGGCCCTTCATTCTTCATTCTGTCTCTCCAAGATGAATTGGAATTGGTAGAACTCTTCCTTGCAAGCCCTTTCCTTTTGAGTTGTTGCTCAACTTTAGTGGCCTTGTGCAGCAATTCCTCCATGTCTACATATTCCTGAAGTTCTACAATATCTCTAACATCATTAGATAAACCATTAATAAATCGAATCATGGTTACCTCTTCATCCTCCTCAAGATTGGCTTGCAACATAAGCACCTCAAGTTCTTTGTAATACTCCTCAACACTCTTGCTGCCTTGGGTAAGTTTTTGAAGTTTAAATTTTACATCCCTAGCATGGCTTGAAGGGACATATCTTTTCCTCATGATTCGTTTCATTTCAGCCCATGTTTCCACCGCTGGCTCCTCATTTCTCAATCTCTCTTTTGCAAACTTATTCCACCAAACAAGAGCATAGTCTGAAAAGTGAGCAGCTGCAAGTTTCACCTTTTGGTCCTCCTCATAGTTGTTGCAAGCAAAGACATGCTCTATTTTGAGTTCCCACTCCAAGTATGCCTCTGGATCACTCTTTCCCTTAAAAGGAGGAATTTGGAATTTGACTCCTTCAATCCGAGCAGGTCTAGGATTTTCATGAATTCGTCGTGGCCTCCCGCCTTCACTGTCACTATTGTTCCGGTTCTCCATTTGATCCAGCCTTTCGTGGATCTCTTCAGTTTGACTCCTCATTAAGTTTTCCAGATGTTGTGTAAGAGCCCGCATTTCGATGGTCGAGAGTCGCACTGCTGGTTGCTCCTCCTCTTCTCCTGACATCTTTGACAAATGAAAAGATTCAAGTAGAACAAACAAATGTTAGTGTTTACCTCACTTCTCTCGTGTTTCCCTCAAATTGGCTTTTCTATGATGTGCACTCTTGCCTTTTTCCACTCAAAAATTCTCACAATCTCTTGAGTAAATCAAAGTTAAGACACACAAAGAATTATGCCACCAAATTTGTGTAGAGTCACACAGATTAGAATAGACTTTAGAATATGAAACAAAAGAAGACAAGACAAATCACCACAGAAATGGAAAGGACTCAAAATATTTAGAGACTAAAGAAGAATTCAAGAACAATCAGAAAGAAGAAAATAAATTGGAATGCTAGCAACAAAATTACCTTGAACAATTGAATTTGGCTAATTAAACAAGAACCATTCAGCCATTTTTTTTTTGAATTTTCGTTTTTTTTTTTTTTGAATTTTCGTTTTGTAATTTGTTTTTGATTCTGAACAATTAACAAGGCTTAACTTTTGCAATGGTTCAGCCAAAAGAAACAAAAACTAAAATCAAGGTAACAAGAAATGATAAAGAGTTGCAAACCAGAATTCCAGATAAGAAAAGAAACCAAAATCCTAGAACCGGAGCTCTGATTACCAAATGATATGCCCCAAGTTGATGCAAGGGCTTGATGGATCGTCTAGGATGATTTTAGGACTTGAGAAATCAGAGTTGGAAGGGAAAAACAAAGAAGAATTTCGTGCAAGGAAAAGATGGACAGAATTGGAATGGAACTTTATGGATATGGAAGTGCAGACGTCACACAAAGGTGGTGGCAAACCTTTGATAAGTCAAGGTCTTGAATCACTCAAGGGATATGAGAATCACTCTCAACAAACTGAACTAACTCAGAAAAAAATAATCTTATTCATTCATGTCTCCATGCTTGGCCGTCCCTCCCTTTTAAAAGAGTTTGGCTTTGTTTTTGAATTACAAAGGTGAGATATGGTCTTAACTCCAATTAATGACTAATTATGGAGTTTTAACATCCAATTCTGAGCTGAAAATTCAAATAAAAACTCCTAATGAGCTGGTCAAGCTCAGCTTGTAACAGCCCCTAAACTTTCTCTCATAACATTAAACAAAAATAGGAAATTAACTTCAATTGAAGGAGATTCTTGGAGTTTTACTTCAGCCATCAAGAGCTGATGCAAACTTGGAATATTCCTCCCTTAAAGCCTTCTTATTCACGCCCCACATGCCTCCACTTCAGGTCCATTAATTGCTAATGCATCCTTGGTGTATTAGGGACTTATTGGATTGAAAAAAAAAACTAGAAATAAAATTCGAACTCAGCTCCAATTAATTGGGCTGATCTTGGACGACTTCCTCTTCATATTTCATGAGGAAATTCACCAATTTGGGCTCAAGTTCGTGCACATTGGTTCCTTCCTCAAGAGCTAATGCTATCATCTGTTGAAGTGCTTCCTTGGCCCTTTTAGCCCTTGCCCTAGTCATTGGTCCTCCAAGTCCTTTTAGTGCTCCATGACCCTTGTCCTTGTCCTTGTCCTCATCACAAATCATGCGTAGTGTCACACCCCGATTTCGGTGGCGTCACTTTAGTAACAAAAATAAACTTAATGCGGAAAAACAGGAATATATTTTTTTTCGATAATATAAACAAGACTGAAATAAATAAAACGCAAATGCGAAAGACAACAGCACTAATATACAATATAAATTACAGCCCCCGCTGTAAGTACCCAACCTCGTCACGAGTAACCTCCAGTGACGGAAAGAAGAAAAGTGTAACGCCCGTAGGCAATATTTACAGGCCAAAGTAAAGGTGAAGTGTCCGTAACACAAACCTCAAAAATGAGAATAAGTTAGCCCAGATGGCCTAAAACAAGACCTCCTAAGTCCAACCAACTCTCTGTGATTCCCGTAAAGAAACCACACAAAAAGCTATAGGTGGGAAACTACCCTGTCCCCAAAGAAACAAATGATGTTCAGAGCTAAGACTCTACTTGTAAGATGTAAGACCCAAGTTTTTAAGCTTAGAATAAGTGGAAGAGATTTCCATTTACGATTAGGGTTGATGTAATGTGAAGGGAAACCTGAACGAAAGTTTATTAAATGAAATATAATATATGAAGGAGAAAGTTCAGGAAAAGTCTGAGGATTGTATCGAAGTCGATTTAAGTTATAGCACGACTAATATTCGCTTTAAAAACCTAGGACAAGAATCTTAGGAAATAACACTATGTTCCACCCTTGGAACACTGTAGGATTTTAGTCCAAAAATCTTCAGAGAAATGTTAGAACTTCTCTTTTTTTCCATATATCAAAATTGTTTCGAGGCGAAACTCTAGGATCTACGAACGTCCGATTCCAATCATCGGAAGTTTGCCGAAACCGAATCCCTGGTTTTTCAAAACCCTAGAATTTCTCGACAATGAAGACTTTTTCTATTCAGAGCTTCAAATGAATATTCTACACGCGTACACCCATTTCTCTTGATGATTTCAATCTTTCTTCAGAAGGAAGTTTTTCATTCCGACATCCGATGCAAAAAGCAACTTATCGGGTAAAATAGTTTTATACCGACTATGCATTAGTTGCCAAAAATACAAGGAGACCTCTTTATAGTTTTGGAATTCTTTTGCCAAAACATATCTATTAATTCACGGAGAATGACGCCGGAAAAATCAGATTCGCGAAACTTTCATTTTACCGCGTTTTGCCAACCTCTATATATAGCCAAGAAATGAGAAAATATCACAAATTTCCACCATTTCTCTCCAAAACCTGCGAATTTGCTAAGAGGAAGAAGGAAGAAGAGCTTTTGTTCATTTCTTGCTTGATCGTCGATCAATCAGTTGCTACTTCAAGGCTTCGAGGTATAGTCGCTAATCCTTACCTCTGATCGCTTTTTCCATAGCTTTTCTGTAGAGTTTTCTGAGCGGATAGTTTATGGGTTTTTGCAAAACTATCCTGAATCTTTCATTTCTGATTATAAACCTCTTCCTTATGCGCCCAAGATCACTTCTGCTGGGTTAGATTTTCCGTTATGTCGCCGGAATTCCGCCGGAATCAATTTTAGCCTTAAATACCCATTTTTGGAGTTTTTGAGGTAAAGCTTCAACCTTTAGGCTAAAAACTATCGCCTTAGCTTAGTGTTAGTAGGATTAGTTGTCATAAACGTCGTTAGTAACGTCCCTGCAAAATTTGGTTTTTGGGATTTCAGTTTTGAAATTTCTAAGTTAAAAATCATGACCAAAATACCCCTGCGACAGTTTTTGATCCGATAATTTTTCCGAGTTCAGAATACCCTTAGTTACGGCTAATGAAAGCATAGGAACCAAGTTTGATCGAAGAAAAATCGAGCCCCACAATTGTGAAAAGTGGCCGAGCCCTATAGGGGAGGAGGAGGAAAATTCCTTTTCTGAAAACTTGTCCTTTCGCGCTAGATTATCGTACCTCGGAGTATGAACTACTTCGTGTAACCTTAGTGAGCATTGATAGCTTAGTTTCCGATAGATTTTGATAGAATACTGTGGTTTTACTTTAAAGGTTCTTTTGAAGAATTTCCTGAAGATCAAGGAGCTCATTGTGAAGGAACGTTTGAGGAGAACGCTGGAATAACTAGAGGTAAGGGCAACTTACCTTACTAGCTAATGCCTTAGGTGTCGACGCATTCGACTTGATTTACTGTTTATGCACTTGTTTGTGTATGATTGGGAAAATGTTTTCTGAGGCTTCGGCTGACAATGTAGATGATGAATCTACTACTATGTTTTTGAGATTGACTTACATGCTATGTGCTATGTGGGTAATCTAGGATGTGTGGTGCATGCCTTATATGCTAAGTGCTATGTGGTTATTGCTTATTATGTTGATATATGACATGTTGATTGATGGTGCTGAGTTATTTATGCTTTAGCAATGAAATCTGAGTTTCTGAATAGTGAGAATAGCGGGCAGGTCATGCCGATTTTATTTTGAGAGTTTTGGGGAAAGTTTGATAGGACGAATGAGATTCGGGCCTTGTTATGGTGTTTTATGGATCGAGACATTCTCTGGAGTCATTTGGGGATTTGGAGATCCCGAGAACTTATAAGAATTGCGATAAGGCTAAAAGGATATTATTTTGTGAAGAAAACTCATAAGACCTTAAACAACCTCTAAATCTTTAAGTAATGATAATAATCTCGAAGGAAGCTTAAGAGTCGAATCTTAGTTTTGGAAAACGAGAAGTGTCGTTGGATCCAAGTGTTGAGATATTGAGAGGTTTTGAGTATGTTGATACTCTTGTGCTCTGGGAGCAGTTGTGTTGTTGGGCTATCTGAGAGATAAGCGGGGAAACGGGTAGTTTCCGAGCATGTTGATGCTCTTTGCTCGTTGAGCAGTGTTGACCATCGGATAGAGATGAGTCGGATGATTTGGAGATCATCATGAGTTACAGTTTATACCTTCGGGTACAGTTTATACCTTCGGGTACCGTTTATGCCTTCGGGTACAGTTTATACCTTCGGGTACAGTTTATACCTTCAGGTACCGTTTATGCCTTCGGGTACAGTTTATACCTTCGGGTACAGTTTGTACCTTCGGGTACTGTTTATGCCTTCGGGTACAGTTTATACCTTCGGGTACAGTTTATACCTTCGGGTACCGTTTATGCCTTCGGGTACAGTTTATACCTTCGGGTACAGTTTATACCTTCGGGTACCGCTTATGCCTTCGGGTACAGTTGATACCTTCGGGTACAGTTTATACCTTCGGGTACCGTTTATGCCTTCGGGTACAGTTTATACCTTCGGGTGCAGTTTATACCTTCGGGTACCGTTTATGCCTTCGGGTACAGTTTATACCTTCGGGTACCGTTTATGCCTTCGGGTACAGTTTATACCTTCGGGTACAGTTTATACCTTCGGGTAATTCGGACATCGACGGGGGATATGATCGACCGTGAGGTTAGGATCGACCTGTTGATTGTCGGGCGTAGCGGAGGGAAAAGTCGACCCGCAGGGTTAGGACTGATCCGGCTATGTCAAGGTTGTAAGTGACACTCGGGGGTTATGGTCGACACAATGCCAGTGTTAGGACCGACTCAAACGTGCCCAGCCTACTCTTTCTGGAACCGTCGAGAGTGACGTTGCATTGACATATCATGCACTCTAATTGTATCGTTATGTGTTTTGATGAGTTGATGTTGATAAACATCGTTATGTGTTTTGATGAGTAGATGTTGATAGATATCGTTATGTGCTTTGATGATTGAATTGTACTAGAGATTTGATAACATGCTATGTTCAAACCTTAGGGTAGACAATGCAGAACTTATATGTATATAGACAACATATATATATATACCCCTTATACTTTATCTGGTGTCTTGTATTCTCTATCCTATATTCCGTAAGTTGACCCTTGCACGTGCTACCTGTGTTTGGGGGGCTATGTATGCCCTTTTTGTCAGATGTCGTTGGTGGATTCTTCCGTGATTCCTCGTCGTTCGGGGAAGACCCGGAGCGAAATGACTACTATTGAGCCTTCGACGTGGACCCGGACTTCATGCAAGACCAGATGGGAGTCGATGATGGAAGTATGGGGGATGGGTGATTAGAGTCTATTAAGGTTGGGTGTTAGTGTCCTAGCTCTGACTTATTCTTATTTTTGGAGGGCTTGTGTTGCTGACACTTGACCTATCATTTTGGGGATTGTACATTTTGCCTACGGGCGTTACACTTTTCTACTTTCCGTCACTGGAGGTTACTCGTGACGAGGTCGCTACTTTCAGCGGGGAATGTTATATGTATTGTATATTAGCTCTATTGCCTTTCGCATTTGGGTTTTATTCAATTAAGTCTTGTCTTAGTTATTATTAAATTAAAAAAAATATATTTACGTTTTTCCGCATTAAGTTTATTTTGGTTACTAAAGTGACGCCACCGAAATCGGGGTGTTACATAAGACCCGGTTTTAGGGCATACTATTTTAATAATAATATTAAATTATATTCTGTGAGTTGCTTGTGCTATATGTGATATTATGCCTTTTAAAAATGTGATTAATTGTTAGAAGCAATATTAAGTCCTAGAAACCTCTAGACGTTGATGAGCGCGACGATACGAGTATTTTGACTATAATATTGCTAGGGTTCGGCGACGGCGACTTTTAGGTCAAAATCGACCCGACAACAGCGATGAGTTGGCAAATCGAGTCGACGAGGACGATTTCGTGGGCCGCACCTTATGGGGAGGTGCTGGGCATGATTTTAAGAATATTCTAGGAGAGAATATTCCTTGGTTTTATTTTTGAAGGTTTTATTTAAATAAAATGGGGTTTTATTTAAATAAAATGCATTTAAATAATTTTAACCTATGGTTTCATATCAAAATTAATTCTGAAAATATTTTTGAGGCATAATGGAGCTGGTGCACGAATTTTTGGAGCCAAAAATTATTGATGAGGATTTTTGATTTTAAAATTGAAGTTTTGGGTGCATTTAGGAGGGAAATTGTGCATTTAATGCATTAATTATTTTGGGGTTTTTATTTAAATTATTATTTTAAAAATTTTTGGTGAAAAATCTGAGCATGAGGTGTGTGTGGTCGGCCAAACCTAGTTGAGGATGAAAAGGAAATAATTTTGCAAATAATTTCCTTTTTTAGCTTGGTTTTATGAAGGAGAGATATTAGGGATTTGATTCTTTGACTTTCTAATTGATGGGGGATTAATTTCTAATTTTTTTAAACTTTCAGGGATCTCTCCAAATCTGATTGAAAACCCTTGTGATTCAGATTTATTTATTTTAAATGATTAGGGATTTAAATGCTATTTTCTTAAGGGTTTAATTAGGAAAAAAACCTAAATTTGAGGGCTGAATATGGGGAGCTTGGAAAGCTCTAGAAACCCTAATATGGGCTGAGTATTTCGTGGGTTTGGGCTGCTCCTTGGGGAGAAAGAAAAGCATTTAATGCTTGGCTCTCACCCCTCACTATAAATAGAGCATTTCGCCCTCTCATTTCTTCACACCAAGAGCTCTCCTCTCCTCTGCATTTGCGTGAGCTCTCTCTCCCACTCTTGTCTTTCTTTTATTTTTCTTGTTCATAGGTTAGTTAGTTAGTTTCTAAGCCTTGAGCAAGGTCATTCTCAATATGCTCTGTGGTTGCAGCTTAAGCTGATCTGCCAAATCCAGAAGAGAATGATTTTAATCAAGTTGCTTAGAAATGTTTATCTATTTGAGGGTTTTCTTAAAGAAGTTCTTGATGTTCTTATTTTGTTCTTACGACCTTCAAAGAAAGGATTTTATAAAGGAGGTTTTGATCTTGGGAGGATTGAATCCATGCGAAAATTATGTTTTTCTATGAAAGTTCTTCAAGTGTTCTTACGATCTTCAAGCAAAATGTTTTAGAAAAGAATGTTTGATCTTATGAAAGAAATGATTTTGGATTTTCAAGGTTTTTGGGGGGGAATTTCGTGATCAACAAGGGGATGGGCTTATGATCGATTCGATTGTCCGATTAGTAACGTTACTCTGTCCGTTCGTTGGTAGGAAATTTCCAAGTGTAGACCTAGCTTCAAGGAGCAACCCCAGACTTCTAGGAAAGCGTACCTTTGAGGTAAGGGCACTTCGTCCTCGGCCTAGATAAATTGTTTGTGATTGTGATTGTTAGCAAGCATGATGCTAGGACTATTGATGATGTATGTGCTAGATATGCTATATGATGTTGCAATAAATGCTAGCTAGTGTTATTATGAACATGCCTATATGCCTAGGGTGTTAGCTATATTTATTGCTATGCATGCAAGTTATTATGCGATGATATGTTGTTCATAAGAGATGAACGTGATGGGCTTAGGGCCTAGTGATGATGATTGACTTGCATGGCATGCATTTGTGGGCCAAGTGACCTGGACTGGGCTTGGTTGGCCACGGCTGGTGACCTGGACTGGGCCAGTCAGTGGTGACGTTCAGGGGATGGACCTGAACAAAGGACGAACGTGAAACGGCAGTGCGTTGGAGAGGTCCAACCCCGATCATCAAGCTGTTGGGCAGCGGTGTGTTGGAGGTGTCCAACCCCGATCGTGGAGTCGTGTTCGTCCTGCCTTTCCATGAGGGATTGGCTTATGGATATCCAAAGAGTCTGCATGCATGTGCACGAGCATTGACTAACAATAAACTACGAGATAGTTCCCTATACTTGTGAAACTTAGAATTATGAGATAGTTCCCTATACTTGTGAACCTTAGAACTTAATATAGTTCCCATATTTGTGAATGTTAGCTTAGTGAAGAACTTGTGATTGATAGGGTAGTATACCCTACTTATGATGTGTGTGTTAGAAATTGACCCTTGCTTGTTTGCTTGTTTGTTGTTTGTTGTTTGGGGCGCTTAACGCCTAGACAACAAGCATGCGTGTGATCAGTCGAGATGCGACCCTATATCTGCTTGATGTGGACAACGGCAAGGCTCGAGACATCGACTGCGCGACTGATGGTTCAGCTATGGGATTGGCGAGAGCAGAGGATGCGAGTCGATATGATTCGAGCGCTGGAGGAGGCCTTGGAGGGCACGCGACCTATGAGTCGGGTATGGAGTGTGATAATTGAGTCTGTACTTGGGGGTGAGCTGAGTTGTTTATAGGGTTCGAACCTAACCTAGAGACCTTCTTGTTGTTTTGGCTCGGGGGCGGTCGGACACTAGTTTAATCTTTATGTTTTAATTTGAAAGAATAATTGTATGCTTCCAAAGCTTTTATTAATAAGATGAATTATTCAGTCTACTTCTCAAGTTACTACATTTTATTTGTAAGCAATGTTATTGAAAAGTTTTATTTCAACGAAAATTTACACACGTTTTTGGAAAAAGGTTACTAAAGTGACCCTCGAGAAATCGGGGCGTTACATTGTGGTATCAGAGCTTTGGTTGAGAAAACCAGAGCTTTGGGTTAGTGGTCCCTAAGAGTCGTGTTCGAGAGAGTTGGGTAGAAATTGTTTGCTAAGATGTTTGCTTGACTTGTGAGATTGTCTGGAGCATCATTGTCGTGATGTTGAACCCTTGGAGTCCTTAGCCTTATTGGGTGTTTTGTGGACTATAAACTTAGATGAGGAACACGTGAAAGTTGAAAGATACCTCCACGACACGATCCATCTAACACACAGTTGGCTTAGGCCATTGGCAAGCGATCCTTACGAAATTCATTGTGGGCCAACTGTTGGGACTACAACAAGCTAGGACACCCGATGAGGGATTGCAAAGAACTAAAGGTAGAAGCAACCTAGAATGATGAATCTCATGGTGGCCAAGGGAACCAAGCTCGATGGAAGGACGTAACTTGCTTTAAGTGTGGAAAATTGGATTGATACGCCGACACCTGCAGGGAAGATGCAAAAGTATGCTTTAACTAAGGGTTGCCACTTACCAAAGATCGAGGTTTGAATGAACGCTCCTAGTGGGAATAACCAAAGGCTGCTGCGGACATCAAGAGCCTTGTGGGTTTGGCTGGCTACTAACGACGTTTCATGGAAGGTTTCTCAAAGTTGATGGGACTCTTGACACAACTTACTCGAAAGAATCAACTGTTCGCTTAGACGGAAAAGTGCGAAGCTAGTTTTCAAGAGTTGGAGAAGCGTCTGACGACTGCACCGGTGTCAGCATTGCCATGGGAAGATGAACCTTATGAAGCTTGTTGTCATACTTCTCACCAAGGACTTGGTTGTGCGATGATGCAACAAAAGAAGGTAGTCGCCCATGCGTTGAGACAATTGAGGAGTCGATACAGGAATAGTATGTCGGATCGCGAGAAGTATCAGAATACGCAGAGGAAGCATGGCGTGAATTTCCGTGGCAGTTTCGAGGAGGAAATTATTTTAAGAGGGTGGTACTGAGTCGGACTCCTTTAAATAAATGAAATTTAGTATTATTTTATGTGAATTGTTTGTGCCTAATGTGCGTTATGTAACTTGGTGTGTTAACGGCTCATTATGGAGTCATAGAGCGGGAAAGCACATTGATCGAGTCAATGTCTTTCCTGAGTTTTTGTGATGTCTTGTGTGTTTGTGATACACTCTCGATTATCCTCGCTTAGCGGAGATGGTGGAAGGAACCGTCAGCTAAGGAAGGATGGCAGATGGAGCCAATGATCGGAGTGCATCGATCGGGATGGTGGATGGAACTGTCAGATCGATGAGATGGTGGATGGAACCATCAGTTGAGCAGGAATGGTGGATGGAACCATTGGTCAGACCAAGATGGTGGATGGAACCATCATGAAAAACGGGATTGGTGGATGGAACCAACGATGATATATGGTGGATGGAACCATGAATCGGACAAACTAGATGGTGGATGGAACCGTCGAAGGGCTAGGTGGTGGATGGAACCACCGAACGAGGGAACTGGTGGATGGAACCTTTGACCTCGGTGTCCGGAAAGTTTGTTTTCCCGTGTCTGAGCTGTTGATGTTGCATCTGGATCACCTGGACGGGACGCCGACCAGCGTGTACCGGCGTGAGCATAACACCTGTTTGACTTAAACTTTTGTTGTTTTTGTGTGACTGTAATGAGGCAGTCTAGGTCGTGCTCTTACGGGAGAGTTTCGTAAGGTTCTACGACGAGTGTCTAGGTTATAGACAATGTAATGTGAGTAAATCGAACATCCTTACCAGTTATTTTTCTAATTGCCATCTTTTGGATATTGAGCCTGATCAACTTAATATTGGAAAATGGTGATCGGAATGATAGTTGGTGTTGGACTATGAAACGAACGTTAAGGAGAGACGGATTCCCTTTGTGGAAACGATGTGGAACCAGACAACTAGAGATGTCACGTGAAGACCAGAAAGATGAGACAGAGGACGATAACCTATGCGTTGAGACGACTGAAAATTCGTGGAAAGTATAAGAGTGCGCATTGGAGGCGTGGTGTTTCTTTCTATAGTAGTTTCGAGGACGAAACTATTTTAAGGAGGGTGGTATTGTAAGACCCGGTTTTAGGGCATACTATTTTAATAATAATATTAAATAATATTCTGTGAGTTGCTCGTGCTATATGTGATATTATGCCTTTTAAAAATGTGATTAATTGTTAGAAGCAATATTAAGTCCTAGAAACCTCTAGACGTTGATGAGCGCGACGATACGAGTATTTTGACTATAATATTGCTAGGGTTCGGCGACGGCGACTTTTAGGTCAAAATCGACCCGACAACAGCGATGAGTTGGCAAATCGAGTCGACGAGGACGATTTCGTGGGCCGCACCTTATGGGGAGGTGCTGGGCATGATTTTAAGAATATTCTAGGAGAGAATATTCCTTGGTTTTATTTTTGAAGGTTTTATTTAAATAAAATGGGGTTTTATTTAAATAAAATGCATTTAAATAATTTTAACCTATGGTTTCATATCAAAATTAATTCTGAAAATATTTTTGAGGCATAATGGAGCTGGTGCACGAATTTTTGGAGCCAAAAATTATTGATGAGGATTTTTGATTTTAAAATTGAAGTTTTGGGTGCATTTAGGTGGGAAATTGTGCATTTAATGCATTAATTATTTTGGGGTTTTTATTTAAATTATTATTTTAAAAATTTTTGGTGAAAAATCTGAGCATGAGGTGTGTGTGGTCGGCCAAACCTAGTAGAGGATGAAAAGGAAATAATTTTGCAAATAATTTCCTTTTTTAGCTTGGTTTTATGAAGGAGAGATATTAGGGATTTGATTCTTTGATTTTCTAATTGATGGGGGATTAATTTCTAATTTTTTTAAACTTTCAGGGATCTCTCCAAATCTGATTGAAAACCCTTGTGATTCAGATTTATTTATTTTAAATGATTAGGGATTTAAATGCTATTTTCTTAAGGGTTTAATTAAGAAATAAACCTAAATTTGAGGGCTGAATATGGGGAGCTTGGAAAGCTCTAGAAACCCTAATATGGGCTGAGTATTTCGTGGGTTTGGGCTGCTCCTTGGGGAGAAAGAAAAGCATTTAATTCTTGGCTCTCACCCCTCACTATAAATAGAGCATTTCGCCCTCTCATTTCTTCACACAGAGAGTTCTCCTCTCCTCTGCATTTGCGTGAGCTCTCTCTCCCTCTCTTGTCTTTCTTTTTATTTTTCTTGTTCATAGGTTAGTTAGTTAGTTTCTAAGCCTTGAGCAAGGTCATTCTCAATATGCTCTGTGGTTGCAGCTTAAGCTGATCTGCAAAATCCAGAAGAGAATGATTTTAATCAAGTTGCTTAGAAATGTTTATCTATTTGAGGGTTTTCTTAAAGAAGTTCTTGATGTTCTTATTTTGTTCTTATGACCTTCAAAGAAAGGATTTTATAAAGGAGGTTTTGATCTTGGGAGGATTGAATCCATGCGAAAATTATGTTTTTCTATGAAAGTTCTTCAAGTGTTCTTACGATCTTCAAGCAAAATGTTTTAGAAAAGAATGTTTGATCTTATGAAAGAAATGATTTTGGATTTTCAAGGTTTTTGGGGGGGAATTTCGTGATCAACAAGGGGATGGGCTTATGATCGATTCGATTGTCCGATTAGTAACGTTACTCTGTCCGTTCGTTGGTAGGAAATTTCCAAGTGTAGACCTAGCTTCAAGGAGCAACCCCAGACTTCTAGGAAAGCGTACCTTTGAGGTAAGGGCACTTCGTCCTCGGCCTAGATAAATTGTTTGTGATTGTGATTGTTAGCAAGCATGATGCTAGGACTATTGATGATGTATGTGCTAGATATGCTATATGATGTTGCAATAAATGCTAGCTAGTGTTATTATGAACATGCCTATATGCCTAGGGTGTTAGCTATATTTATTGCTATGCATGCAAGCTATTATGCGATGATATGTTGTTCATAAGAGATGAACGTGATGGGCTTAGGGCCTAGTGATGATGATTGACTTGCATGGCATGCATTTGTGGGCCAAGTGACCTGGACTGGGCTTGGTTGGCCACGGCTGGTGACCTGGACTGGGCCAGTCAGTGGTGACGTTCAGGGATGGACCTGAACAAAGGACGAACGTGAAACGACAGTGCGTTGGAGAGGTCCAACCCCGATCATCAAGCTGTTGGGCAGCGGTGTGTTAGAGGTGTCCAACCCCGATCGTGGAGTCGTGTTCGTCCTGCCTTTCCATGAGGGATTGGCTTATGGATATCCAAAGAGTCTGCATGCATGTGCACGAGCATTGACTAACAATAAACTATGAGATAGTTCCCTATACTTGTGAAACTTAGAATTATGAGATAGTTCCCTATACTTGTGAACCTTAGAACTTAATATAGTTCCCATATTTGTGAATGTTAGCTTAGTGAAGAACTTATGATTGATAGGGTAGTATACCCTACTTATGATGTGTGTGTTAGAAGTTGACCCTTGCTTGTTTGCTTGTTTGTTGTTTGTTGTTTGGGGCGCTTAACGCCTAGACAACAAGCATGCGTGTGATCAGTCGAGATGCGACCCTATATCTGCTTGATGTGGACAACGGCAAGGCTCGAGACATCGACTGCGCGACTGATGGTTCAGCTATGGGATTGGCAAGAGCAGAGGATGCGAGTCGATATGATTCGAGCTTTGGAGGAGGCCTTGGAGGGCACGCGACCTATGAGTCGGGTATGGAGTGTGATAATTGAGTCTGTACTTGGGGGTGAGCTGAGTTGTTTATAGGGTTCGAACCTAACCTAGAGACCTTCTTGTTGTGTTGGCTCGGGGGCGGTCGGACACTAGTTTAATCTTTATGTTTTAATTTGAAAGAATAATTGTATGCTTCCAAAACTTTTATTAATAAGATGAATTATTCAGTCTACTTCTCAAGTTACTACATTTTATTTGTAAGCAATGTTATTGAAAAGTTTTATTTCAACGAAAATTTACACACGTTTTTGGAAAAAGGTTACTAAAGTGACCCTCGAGAAATCGGGGCGTTACACTACTCCTACACTAATCCCATCTCGAGGAGCTCACACCAGCACTAAAACCTACATGCTAGCATGATCGTCGTCCGAATTTGAAATCCAGAACGACCTAGTCTATGTACAGCATCCGTCCTCCTCTCGCTACTGCGATGCGCTCCTGTTCCAGCATCTCAACCCTAGTTCCCCCCGAAGGGTGAACCATCATGAACTAGTCCGCCATGGACATCTGACAAAGGGCGTAGTCCGCCAAAGCACACACAGAAGACGCGAGGGTCAACTCCAAAGAATTATGTAAATAATAGCACCGATAGATACAGATAATAAAATAGCCACTTAGGCTTATAGCTAGGGATAACATCCTAGGGTTGCATATTCCACAATGAATGTAACGACAGTAATAACAAATAGCATGCATCAAATAGAATTAACAATTATCAATCACACTCAGTAACTAAGTCAGTATGCATGTTGCATGAAATGCAGATGGCGGTTAACCCAGTTAACCAAATGCATTCTCGAAACGGATGGACATCAACGGATCAATCCTAGCACCAGCAACGGTGGGACCATTTCTGCCCGCGTGCCTCTTACACCACACAAAGGTAGCCAGATCAGCAGTAAACCCGAAGGTCTGCCATTTCGGTCTGCTACTAAGAGTCGTCTACAAACGCTCTTACGCGGAAATCCGGGGCTTATGACCATTTTGGAATCCACCGAGGTCTGGTATCACGCCGTGTATTAACCTCCTATGTGTGCATGAATGAAATGTGATTAGCCAAACAACGTCTCCGACCTCACTCGACACGTCGCCACGTGTTCTAGCTAACTTAATGTCTCTATAAAGAATACCCTAAGGTAAAAGTCGATTCTGCGACAAAATACAATAATCATAAAATGAGTGCAACCACTCACGATAACTCTTCGAGTCATCACTGCTCTCACGAAGTCTCACGCTTCAGTGGAGTCTTACACATTTACAAAGTCTCACGCTTCAGTGAAGTTTTATGCTCTCACGAGGTCTCACGCCTCAGTGAATTTACACACTTGCACGAAGTCTCACGCTTCAATGAAGTTCCATGCTGTTCACGAGGTCTCACGCCTCAGTGAAGATCAATGCTTTTCACGAGGTCTCACGGCTCAGTGAAGTATCACGCATTCACAAGGTCTCACGCCTCAGTGAAGCTTCTCAGCTCATCCCTTGGATGGCTAAACAAACTGCTCAAAGAGCGAAGGAGTATCAACATACTCAGAACTTCTTAATATCCTCAACCCTTGGATCCGACGACACTTCTCGTTTTCCAAAACTAAGATTTGCATCCTAAGCTTCCTTTCGAGTTTGTTATCATTATTTGAAGATTTAGAGGTTGTTTAATGTCTTATGAGTTTTCTTTACAAAATAATATCCTTTTAGTCTTATCGCAAATCTTATAAGTTCTCGGGATCTCCTAATCCCCAAATGACTCTAGAGAATGTCTCGATCCATGAAAACCACAACAAGGCCCGAATCTCATTCGTCCTATCAAACTTTCCCCAAAATCTCAAAATAAAATCGGCATGACCTGCCCGCTATTCTCACTACTCAGAATCACAGATTTCATTGAAAAGGCATAATTAAATCAGCACAATCAACCAACATGTCATATATCAACATATTCTAAAATAACCACGTAGCACTTAGCATATAAAGACGCATCACACATCCTAGATTACCCACTTAGCACGTACCATGTAATTCAATCTCAAAAACATTCAGTAGATGAATCATCTACATTGTCAGCCGAAGCCTCAGAAAACATTTTTCCAATCAAACACAAACAAGTGCGGAAACAGTAAATCAAGTCGAAATATCGACACCTAAGCATTAACTAAGGATTCAGTGAGAAGCCCTCACCTGTAGATTCTTCAGGGTTCCCGTCTAACGTTCCTTCACAATCAATGCCTTGCTCTTCAGGAAATTCCTCAAAAGCACTTTAGAGCAAAACCACAGAAATCAATCACAATGAGTCAGAAACTCAGCAAACAATACTCACTAAGGTTACACGAAGTAGTATATACTCCGAGGTACGATAATCTAGCGCGAAAGGACAAGTTTTTGAAAAAGGAATTTTCCCCCTCCCCCCTTAGGGTGCTCGGCCACTTTAGGTAATTAGGTGGTTCGATTTTTCTTCGATCAAACCTGGTTCCTAGGTTATTATTAGTCGTAACTAAGGGTATTCTAAACTCGGAAAAATTATCGGATCGAAAACTGTCGCAGGGGTATTTTGGTCAATATTTTTAACTCAGAATTTCAAAACTGAAATTTCGAAAAGCAAATTGGATGGGGACGTCACCAACGACGTTTATGACAACTAATCCTACTAGCACTAAGCTAAGGCGATAGTTTTCAGCCCAAAGGACGAAGCTTTGCCCCAAAATGAGTATTTGATGCAAAAATTGATTCCGGCGGAATTTCGGCGACATTACGGAAAAACTAATCCGACAGAAGTGCTCTTGGGCACGTAGGGAAGATGTTTAGACAGAGAAATCAAGCTATTTGGACAATTTTCCAAAAACCTCAAAACTTTGAGCTCAGAAAAGTCTAGAGAAAAGCTATGGAAAAGACGATCAGAGGTAAGGATTAACGATTATACCTCGATACCTTCAAGCAGCAACTGTTGTAAGACCCAAGTTTTTCAGTTTATATCAAGTGAATAATATCCTATTCACGATTAGGGTTGATGTATTGTAAAGGAAAACCTGAACAAGAGTTTACCAAATGAAATAAATTTATGAAGGGGAAAGTTCAGGAAAAGTCTAAGGATTGCATCAAATCGATAAAAGGTATAGCACGATCGATTCGATTAAACCTAGGACAAGATGAAGGTATGAAAAACGGTAGAAAGGGGGGGGGGTTTGAATAACGTTTTCAGTATAAAACTTCCACCTTAAAGATTTTGACAAATCTTTCAAGAACTTAAGTGCTAAAGATAAGAGATAGAAAAGCACACAAGGATTTTATCCTGGTTCACTTGATAAATCACTCAAGCTACTCCAGTCCACCCGTTAAGGTGATTTCTTCCTTCTTAGAATGAAGGCAATCCACTAATCAGGTAAGAGTTACAACTGCACTTGAAACCTACAAGTGACTAACAATTACACTGACTTAGCTCACACTAAGATTCACTCTCTTAGTCTTCTCTAGGATCCGATAAACCTTGATCTCCTAAAGGAACTAAACAAACTGTTTATCAAAGAATTGTTTACAAGAGATTTGCTTCTAAAAAGCTAATAGTAAACTCAATGAATTTCAGATGAAAGAAAACTTAGAAGATTTTGAATATGTCTTGCGCGTATGTGAATGCTTCTAACCGTTTCTTTCAGTCTTCAGCCTCTTTATATACTCCAAGGATTAGGGTTGAGCGTTGCATGGGAAATGCTACCGTTGGAGGGCAGTTCTGGAAAATCCAGCTTCTGCTGTGGCTGAGAACGTTAGGTAAGTCGTCAGGAAGGTACAGTTGCTTTTGTACTTGGATAGCGATTTGACCTTTAAACCTAGGAGACTTCTGATCAGGGGAATGCTTCATATTGGAACTTGTGAAGCCGATTGATCAGAGTCAGAGCGAAAGCACAGATCCTCTGACCATTGTATCTTCTGATTCTGAACTCAGAGGGAAGAACATGGTCTTCAGAGTATCTTGCTTCTGGACATCAGAACTTCACTAATCAGCTTCTGGATCTTTAGAGTCTTCTACACCATCAGAACATCTGAGCCTTCAGTGTTTCTTGGTTATCAGAACTTCTGGATCTTCAGAGCTTCTAGTGACTGAGTCCACATCAGAGTTTGTATAACTTCAGAACTTCTGAAGCTTTTCCACTGTTCATACTGAACATGGTGAATGCGAAAGCGTTGCTTGGGTCACTCTTTAAGCACAGTGCTTCTGATTTGTGTGAGATTGAATAGAGGTCAGAGCCTGTAAATAGCACACTCAGAAAAACACGTTAGAGTACCACAATTGTTCATATCAAAAGGTTAACTTGTAATCATCAAAACATAGAGTTGTACTACTAGATCAAAACTTGATCTTACAATCTCCCCCTTTTTGATGATGACAAAACTAAGATTTTTGATGAACAATTCTTAAACATTAAACTGAATTCACTCAGAGTTTAGAGATATAGAATAATACTTATCCTGATGTGAATAGTTTATCTTGCTCATTCTGAATTCAAGTTACTGCTTGATTCTGAGCTTAGCTCCCCCTGAATCTAATACTTGATGAAAACGTTAGTAAAGTCTAGATTCTGAGCTAAATGATATAAGAGTTCAGAGTGAAAAACTTATGACATAGATGAAAATCGAGTAATCAGAGCGCATAAGTAATCAGAGTCATGGACAAGGTATCAGAGTCTTGGGTATCAGAGTCAACTTAGAATCACTTCAGAAGAAGTGAAATGTATTCCTTGTATTTGCCCAGTGACACATCTATGGTCATGAAGGTGGAACTCTTAAATTCTCCAAAAGAAAAAATAAATCACACTAACACATCTTACACATCAAAAACTGGGTTTACTCCCCCTTTTTGTCATAAGCAAAAAGCTTGGGGTGCGAAAAACTTAGCTTGAAGTACAAGGTACTCCCCCTTAGAGAAGGTCTAAGTTTAAAGAAGATGAAAACGATGCAAGAATCAGAGTTAGGCGAAATAAATAGAAGAGTTAATGCAAGAGAAGAACGTTTACCACCGGTCAAGTGAGTAAAGAGAAGGGTCAGTTACCAAGAACTTAACCTCGAGAAACCGTAGAGCATTAACTTTCAGAGAGAAAGTGAAGCCTATATAAAGCGTTGGAGAGAAAGGTAAGCTTCACACCTCGAACAATTTTTAGTAAAAAATGGCATCATACATCGTAGCACTAGAAGAGCTGAGGAAGAAGGCCTTTGAGGAGGACATGTTCCTGAACATCAGGCATCCAGAGGGTACAACGACCATCGCGGAGCTTACACGGACACTGCTGGAAGAGGACCGGCGTCCAGAGTTGAAGAGAGACCTGAGGGAATTTCTTGCCTTCGTTGAGGAGGTGCAAGAACTCAGCCGGCTTGAACTCAAGCTGCTGGAAGAAAGAGAGAATTTGGAAGAGAAGCTCAAGACCGCAGAAGAGATTCTGGAGAGGGATGAGCTAAAGGACAGGCTCAGCAACATCCAGTATGCACTGGAGCGTCTGGAGAAGGATAGGTCAGAGCAGCGCCAGGAGTGCAGAAGAATGAGGAGGGATCCTCCATTCTAGATTTTAGGGAAAGAATGTATGATGTAAACATAAAGAAATGATGAATAAAAAGATTTTTGCAAACATATGTGACACAAATATATATATATATATATATATATATATATATATGCATAGATAATCACAAACGAACAAAGTAGAATAAGTAAATAAAAAGAAACAGAGTTTAACAAAAATAAAACAACGTTAAAGAAAAAGAAAAACGAAGAGATCCTAAAACTAAGGTTTGTCAGTTCGTCGCAGAAGTTCCATCATCATGTGCTTCATCTCAATGAGCATGGATTCATGAATGTCAAGACGCTGTTCCATGATGTCGAGTCTGGATGAGCTTGACTGAGCAGAACCGGAAGGAACATTCTGAGCAGCTTGAGAATCTGGAATGGAAGCTGAAGCAGCAGGAGTAAACACAACTGGTGCAAGTGCTTGACATCTAAGAGCTTCAGCCTCAGCTTCAAGTCGCTCTGCCTCTAGTCTGGCTTGTTCAGCTTGAGCTGCTGCTTGACGTGCAGCTTCTTCTGCTTGAGCTTTCTTTCTCTTGGCTTCTTCAATAGCTTCAAGAAGCTTATGTCTCTGTTCTTGTTCATGAAGAGCCACCCTTCGAGCAAACCTTTGCTTTGCAGCCTCAATGCTCTGACTTCCCTCTGCATGCAGGAGCTGCATCATAATTGGAACTTGAGCCACTAGCCAAGTGCCCAGATTGTTCCACTCATCAGCCACACGTTCAGCATTCTCACTGAGGTCAGTCTGACCGTGCACATTGCGTAGCATCAAAGAAGCTTCATGATAGAAAGTATTGATGCACTCAGAGAGAGATGTGGGTCGGAGGTGAGTGTAAGGAATTATGGAGAGGTTGGTTTCAGGAGAGGCTGGGTGGTTGCTGCTGTGAGCTTCAGAGGCACCTTGTGGAGAACCAATGTTAAACGTTTGAGCATTGGGTTCAGAGGTTCCAAGGTGAGGTTCTGAAGTTTCAACCAAAGGATGAGGTGATCTAACCGAGGATTGGTTAGACACTGAATGTTCGGGTTCAGGTTCTGGTTGAATAGGCTCTTGTTGGTCAGGGGCAGGGTGAGCTTGTTGAGCCAAAGGGTCTGCCTCTTGTAAAGGATTGGCCAACATAGGTTCATCTGGGTCAACTAGACGTTCAGGTCTAGGGCCAGGATATCTCCTAGGGCTTGGACAAGTGAGGTAATACTCTTCTAAGGTAGACACCTTTTCTTTTCTGACCTCCATGAATTTTCTAATGGATTCAGAGTTATTGGAGGGAGAAGAATCAGCAACATTGGTTGGGAAGGATACAGGGGTATAGGCTGTGGAAGAGTCTGTATCCGTGGGTTTGACAGCCAGACGTTCTGATGCTCTTGGGACAGAGTGATCAGAGGTTCTGGGTTCAGGTTCTGTGTGGGTAGGCTCTGGTTGTGCATGAATGATGGGTTCAGAAGATAATGGGTTGTACTGAATGGTAATGGGAGAGGTAGGTTCTTCTAACCTAGAGGGTTGGTTCTGAAGCAAATTCCAGAGAGGTGCTTCAGTAGGGGAAGGTTGAAAGAATGAAGATCTTGGGGAATGTGGTGGAGAGGTGGTTTGTGCAGCTGGTTGGGATTCAGGAATAGGAGTGAGGGGATTTGAGGAGTGTTTGAGCATGGCAGATATAGAGAGTGCATCAAATAAATTCAAATCATCATCAGAAGCAAGTGCAGGCTTACTTGAATGTGCTGATGATCTAGTCACTCTGGCAGGAGGTTCAGTCCTTCTGATCACTTCAGCAGCTGGTTCCACCCGAGTAGGCTTCACCACGATTCTGACCTTCTTCTTCTTCTTCTTAGGAGGACCATCCTCATTATCACTATCATAACCATCATCAGGCTTTCTCTTCTTCTTTTTGACCAGAGGGACATCTGATTCCTCAGAAGATTTGTCCAGTATCATCTTCCTCTGAGCTTTCTTCTTGGGAGGAGAAGGAAACTCTGGAGCTGGCGGCAGTCTGCTGACGAAATCATCAAGATCAATTTCGAATCCTTGAGCCCTGAGGTCTTCGACATAGCACCTGATGGCGTCAGGATTGTCTGCCTGTGTCCACAGAGGGTAGTCATTCAGAGGCATCCTTCTACTTCTGATTTCAGAAGATGTGTCTTCACGAGCAGGAGCAATCTTCTTCTGGACCAAACCCATCTTCTTCAGAGAATTTGCAGTGAAGACATCACTGACAATGGTGCTCAGATCCTCTACACATCCAGCATTGACCAGATCTTGCACCAGGTTGCTTTCAATGAGAAAGTCTGAGAGCAGCCTCCCAAAGGGGATACACTTGATTGCTGACTTGATGGAGGCAGAGGTACGAGACTTCCGGATACATTCCTTCAAGTAGGAGAACAGAAAGTAGGGAAGGCAGATCTTCTTCTGGTCTTGGATGAAGAACAACATCACCTTCTGATTGAAGTTGATGTAGTCTGGAGAACTGCCCTTTGGTCTCTGGTTTATGCAGTGAAGCAAAATTTTGTGCCAGATCCTGAGCTTGGGATGAAGGTCCATCACCTTGTAATTCGTCTTGCCCGGTTTGAAATTGGTGTACAGGGCCTGGTTGATTGTATCCTTGGTGCTGGGTTTCAGCTTCGATTCCGTGAGTTGGAAACGATACCCAAAAGCAGTGTCTGCACCCAGCAAATTCACGAAAGACTTCTCAGTGATGATGATCTTTCTTCCGAGAATGTGAGATACCACCTGAGTATCATCGCAGTCGGCGTGCTTCCAGAATTCCTTGACCAATCTATCATACACCGGTCCTCGAAGTCTGTTGAAGTAATTTCCCCAACCTTGAGCTTGGACTTCAGGACGAAGATCATACCCATTTGTAGCCAGGTTGTCGAGGTCGAATCGCCATTCTGCCAGGACTTGGAGTTCCTCAGGAGCAAATACGCAGTGAACGGCATAGCCCCGTTCTGCAATTGGAACAATCTGCTCTTGAGCTTGACCTTGATCTTGTGTCGGATTCTCAGGGCCCCTTTGACCCGTTGCTAGACCAACTACCATGTGAGGGAACTGGGGTGCATCTACAGTAGCTCTTCTGGTTTGTCTCACCATTTTTGAAGTGGTTGAAGGTTTGAGGTAGAAGATGAAGGTTGAAAGATGAAGAGAGATCGAGAGAGAAATCGAGGATGAGCGGTTTCGAAAAAGGCAGAGAGAGCGAGAGTAAAAACCGGAAGTAAAAGAGATCGTGTGTGTATAGTGGGTTTTGGCAAATAACCGTTGTTGATTAAAAAAGCACTTTAAGATCAACGGCTGAAAATTAAAGATAGATAGTAACAGTAAAATACACAAATCACACACAGGAGAGAAGCATATCTACACGCAATCATAACAGACTGTCACACGGGCACAAGGAACTATGCATCAGAAATACTGACACACATGTTGTTGTCTCAGCTTCAGAGTCAGTACCAGTGGGTACACACACTCTGATTGAGTTACCTTCTGGACTAGACATCTTCTGATCAAGAAGTATCATAGTCAGAGGTTCTGATCCATCTTCACTCTGGACAAAAGTCCATGTTCAGATTTTTCAGAATAAAATTAAATCTATCCTCTGCTAAGGGCTTTGTAAAGATATATGCCCATTGATGGTCAGTATCAACAAACTTCAGAAGAAGTACGCCCTTCTGTACATAATCTCTAATAAAGTGATACTTTACCTCAATGTGCTTTGCCCTTGAATGCAGGATAGGATTCTTACTCAATGAGATTGCAGCAGTGTTATCACAATAGATTGGGATATTGCTCTCAAGGATCTGATAATCCTCCAGCTGATGTTTCATCCAGAGCATCTGAGTGCTGCATATTGCTGCTGAGATATATTCTGCCTCTGTAGTTGATAGTGCAATGGTTGATTGCCTCTTGCTTGCCCATGAGACTAGATTGCTTCCCAGAAATTGACAATTTCCGGAAGTACTTTTTCTCTCTGTTCTATCTCCAGCATAATCAGCATCACAGTAACCTGAAAGCTTATACTCTGATGTTTTCTTATACATCAAGCCAAGGTTAGTGGTGCCTTTCAGATACCTTAGGATCCTCTTAACAGCAGTTAAGTGGGTTTCCCTTGGATCTGATTGGAAACGAGCACACAAATGAACACTAAATAGTATGTCTAGCCTAGATGCAGTTAAGTATAGAAGTGAACCTATCATGCCACGATAGAGCTTCTGACATACTTTACCACTTTTATCTTCTTTCTCCAGAATGCATGTAGGATGCATTGGAGTCTTGGCCACTGTAGATTCCAGCATATTGAACTTCTTCAGAAGTTCTTTAGTGTACTTGCTCTGATGGATATATGTTCCTTCTGGTGTTTGATCAACTTGTATTCCCAGAAAGTACTTTAATTCTCCCATCATACTCATCTCAAATTCAGCCTGCATCATCTCAGAAAATTCTTTGCATAGAGATTGATTAGCAGAACCAAATATAATATCATCAACATAAATTTGCACAATTAAGATATCATCTTTATAAGTCTTGCAAAAGAGAGTTGTATCTACTTTACCCCTTACAAACTCATTCTCCAGAAGGAATGAGCTAAGTCTCTCATACCATGCTCTGGGAGCTTGCTTCAGACCGTAGAGTGATTTCTTCAATTTGAACACATGGTCTGGTTTCTTCTCATCTTCAAAACCTGGGGGTTGATGAACATAGACTTCCTCTGAGATATAACCATTTAGGAAGGCACTCTTTACGTCCATCTGATGTAGAACTATGTTGTGATTTACTGAGAAAGAGATCAACAGTCTGATTGCCTCCAGTCTTGCTACTGGAGCAAATGTTTCAGTGTAGTCTATTCCTTCCTACTGGCTGTAGCCTTGAGCAACTAGCCTTGCCTTGTTTCTGACTACATCTCCTTTCTCATTCAGCTTGTTTCTGAATACCCATTTCGTTCCAATAACATGGACACTCTCGGGCTTCTTCACTAAGCTCCAAACATCGTTCTTGGAAAATTGATTCAATTCTTCTTCCATGGCCAGAATCCAATCCTTGTCCTGAAGAGCTTCATCTATGGACTTGGGTTCAATTAAGGACACCAATCCTTTCAGACTGAGCAAGGTCTCTTCAGAGGGTCTGAAGGCAGATCTGGTTATGACTGGTTCGCCTTTGTAGCCCAGAATCAATTCCTTAGGGTGAGCTGCAGTGATTCTGCTCTTCTTCAGAG